>NC_135808.1:20253405-20553405 GCF_964213995.1 Mustelus asterias | reverse complement strand
TAGGCATACAGTACTCCAGCTGTGGCCGAACCAACATTCTGTACAGCTCCAACATAACCTGCTTGCTCTTATACTCCATACCACGACTGATGAATACAAGTGTCCCAAATGCATTCTCGACCTGCTCTGCTGTCTTCAGGGATCTGTGAACAAGTACCTCAAGATCTATCTGTTCCTCTGAGCTTCCTAGTTTCCTGCAATTCATTAACTACACCCCTGTCTTGTAAATTCATTCAAAGTGCATCACCATGCATGTATCATGGCTAAATACCATCTGCCACTGCTCTGCCCATCTGACCAACCCATCACATCACGTAGGAAAATTGTGCTGTCTCAAATCTACAACACAAATTTTTGGAGGCAAACTTTAAATTGAACTAAAACAGAAAACACTGGAGAAACTCAGTTGGTCTGACAATATCTGTGGAGAGACTTGAGTGATCCTGACCCAAAACGATGGCTCTATTCTCTCTCCACAGATACTGTCAGACCTGCTGAGTTTCTCCAGCATTTTCTGTTTTTGCTTCAGATTCCAGCATCCGCAGTAATTTGCCTTGATATTAAGTTAGAGTCATAGAGGTTTACAGCAATGGAAGCAGGTTTTTGGCCCAACTTGTCCGTGCAGCCCAGTTTTTATGACTAAGCTAGTCCCAATTGCCCGCATTTGGCCCATATCCCTCTGTACCCATCTTACCCATGTAAGTGTCTAAACGCTTTTTGAAAGATGAAATTATATCCATCTCTACTGGCAGCTTGTTCCATACACTCACCACCTTCTGAGTGAAAGAATTGCCCCTCTGGACCTTTTTGTATCGCTCCCTCTCACCTTAAACCTTCTGCCCTCTAGTTTTGGACTCCCCTACCTTTGGGAAAAGATGTTGACTATCTAGCTGATCTATGTCACTCATTATTTTATAGACCTCTATAAGATCACCCCTTAAGCATCCTACGCTCCAGGGAAAAAAGTCTCAGTCTATCCAGCCTCTCCTTATAACTCAAACCATCAAGTCCTGGTAGCATCCTGGTAAATTGTTTCTGCACTCTTTCTAGTTTAATAATGTCCTTTCTACAATAGGGTGACCAGAACTGTACGCAGTTCAATCTCTGTACAGAAATCATGAACATGTTATTTTCAAAGAAACAAAATCAGATCTCACGCTGTGCATAATTATAAAAAACAACTAAAGGTGCTATCAGACCAACAGAAACAAAATGAATAAAATAGTATAGTTAACGAGTGTGGTAGTGGCACAGGAAATGTTTTAATTCTATTTTTATAGTTAAAAGATCATCAAAGCCGCTGCTAAATCATTAGAAAGAAATGTTTCTGATGGATGGGAATGGTTTCTAGAGTTTGGAGGAGGCACACTTCGTATCACCATTCTCACTTAACAGCAGTGCTGAACTAACAGCAAATAAGTTGTGTGAAATTGTTAACGTTAACGACAGTGAAATTGTTAACGTTAACAGCGATGGGAGCAGCAAAAATAACACTTACCAGAATTAAAATAGATCTAATTTCCAACTCTGACCAAATTCTTCCCATGACGCTTAAAACAATTGAGACAGGTGTTGTGAAGTTGGGTTTGTAAAGATGTACAAGAATTGTAAAAAATGCTAGAGGGGGGACAAAAACATTGTGTGGTCCCTTTAAAAGCTGGTTTTGTGTTCAAAGCTTGAATGTTTAAAGTACACAGGGTACACAGATTGCAACAATTGTAACTGGGACCAAGCATCAGGGTTGCCATGGTAACAGGCTTTGCAGGCTGTTGCATTTTGATAGCCTATCATTTTAAAGAAGACACTCAGCGATCAGGACTCTATCAAATTTGAATTTGCTATTGTTGATGCCATCAGGCCAATCATGGTATAGGAAAATGCATAGGTCATCAAGAATATAAAAATAGGAACTCAACTGCTCGCCTTCCGTTCAGTGACTTCAGTTCTGTTCAGTAGTTGAGTTCAGTTGGTTAGTTCCGTGAAGTTGAACTGTAAAGCTGCCACCTCTCAAAACCTGGAGAGGGTAACAGCGGCTCTCTGCCAGCTAAAGAGACATCTAAAGAGAAATCTCCATCTATTTACCAGAAGGTTACCAAATCAGAGAGAGTTTACCAACAGCGACATCGACAAAAGAATTCCAAAGGTTTTTCCAAAGCTACGAAACCGGTTTATATGTTTCTTCGAGAGTGACTAAGTTAGTGCTCATATTTTGTGGGAATGACCCTTGTATTTATTTGAACAGCGTTCCAGTCAGACCTTACTTTAATTGATATGTTACTTGTTTAATTAAAGTTCCCAGTTGGCTAAAAAAATGATTTGTTAATTATTTACTTAAAGTGAGTGTCAGGTCTTTCTGTTAATGAACTTCTAAGCATTAATGAGGAACAGTTAACACCTTCTTAAACAAACGTAACAGATTATGAAGCGAGGTAAAGGAAATTAACCTCTGCATCGTAACACAGGCAATGGAGGAACTCTGTGCCCGCAATGTGAATAATGGGAGGATACTAATTTAATTACATCTTTAAAACAAGGTGATAAAGTTGGATCCGGGAACATGAACGCATATTATTATTGATACTATAGGTCAGATAATTGAGGGTATTCTCAAGACAACAATCCAAACTATGTTGGTATGCACAATTTTCCTTTCTCGCTGCAGAATACAAAGGCAGCATCTATATAACGAAGAAAGACTCACAGGGCAATGGGGTTTGTGGATGGCGTGTGATTATATGGGTGAGCCTCGCACACAATGAGTAAGCGGCTCTGCTTGTTGAATTCCGTCCATTGCGCGGCAAATTGCGGTGAAAGCCACACATCTGGCACCGAGCTGTCGCAAAATCTCGCCCACCTCCACGTCCCAATAACATGGCAAATGTGGTTGAGCAACTAGTTTTTTTTTGGAGTAAAAATATTTATCCAATTGCACAGATATCTTTGCAGGAAGCTTTTACAATCGTTATGCAATGCTCCCAGCATTGGAAGCAATCCTGGGCCACAGATCTGCACATTCCTTACCACGGCTGCTTTTTCAGGGGCTCTGCGTATAATGTACTCTGACATCTCATTAGAATAGAGGGAGTTTTAATTTGCTCAGCAACATACTGCGAACTGGTTGGTGGAAGTGTGCACTCATGTTTGAATATTGCTCCAATGGTAAGTGCAGTCGGAGGATATGGACCTGCTCTTATTAAACCCTTGCAGGTTTCGCGTGCGAATAACATCAATCAAACGGGCGGCACGGTAGCACAGTGGTTAGCACTGCTGCTTCACAGCTCCAGGGACCTGGGTTCGATTCCCGGCTTGGGTCACTGTCTGTGTGGAGTTTGCACATTCTCCTTGTGTCTGCGTGGGTTTCCTCCGGGTGCTCCGGTTTCCTCCCACAGTCTAAAGATGTGCGGGTTAGGTTGATTGGCCATGCTAAAATTGTCCCTTAGTGTCTTGAGATGGGTAGGTTAGAGGGATTAGCGAGTAAATATGTAGGGATATGGGGGTAGGGCCTGGGTGGGATTGTGGTCGGTGTAGACTCGATGGGCCGAATGGCCTCTTTCTACATTGTAGGGTTTCTATGATTTCTATGATTTCTATGCTCTCAGTACGTCGCCTGATATCCCTCAGTGTTGATCTTCTCTTTCACGTCAGCTAGAGGTATTCGGGAATACAACAATATACAAGTCTTCATCCGTCATGCTGCAGATCAAGAGATCACCGCGCACACCATCCCCTTATGGTTATACACTTTGGTAAAGTGACAAGGGGCAAGCAATATTTAACGTTGGTTTGGCCACATTTGGAATGCTGTGTCCAATTCTGGTCGCCACACGACCAGTAGGACGTGGTGGCTCTGGAGAAAGTACAGAGAAGGTTTTTCAGGATGTTGTCTGGTATGGAGGGTATTAGCTATGAGGAGAGATTGAATAAAATAAACTGGGATTGTTCTCCCTGGAAAGACGGAGGCAGAGGGGGTGACCTGATAGAAGTTTATAAAATTATGAGGGGCATAGATAAGGTGAACAGTTGGGGGCTTTTTCCCAGGACAGAAATAACAATTACAAGGGGGCACAAGTTCAAGGTAAGAGGGGAAAGGTTCAGTAGAGATGTGCAAGGGAAGTTTTTTTACACAGAGGGTGGTGGGGGCCTGGAATGCACTGCCAAGTGAGGTGGTTGAGGCAGATACGTTAGCGACATTTCACAGCATCATAGAATCCAACAGTGCAGAAGGAGGCCATTCGGTACATTGAGTCTGCATGACCACAATCCCATCCAGTCTCTATCCCCATAACCCCATGCATTTATCCTAGCTAGTCCCCATGACATTAAGGGGCAATTTAGCGTGGCCAATCCCCCTAACCTGCACATCTTTGGACTGTGGGAGGAAACCGGAGTACCCGGAGGAAACTCACGCAGACACAGGGAGAATGTGCAAACTCCATACAGACAGTGATCCAAGCCAGGAATTGAACCCGGTCCCTGGCGCTGTGAGGCAGCAGTGCTAACCAGTCTGCCACTATGCCACCCCCAAATAAAAGTCGTCTGTGGTTGGACTCAAGTCCACAAACTTTAGAAGGTCTCACCAGACAATGACTAGAAGTCAAATACATTATCCGTTGTGCCACAAGGCGAAGAGACAAGATTTATCTGGATAGGCACATGAACATTTAGGGTATAGAGGGATACAGGCAGTTGGTTGATATAGATCAGAACAGGCTTGATGGGCCGAAGGGCTTGTCCCTGTTCTTTCTTCTTTGTTCAAGTTGAATTTTTACTAAAGTGAAATAAGAATCCAGAGATAAAAATAATTGATACCATGTTACATGGTCCAAAGCTTGGGCGTGACTAAACTGCAGATTGGATGGGGTGGGTAAGGTTTGGGGTGTGGTGGGAGGATTATGGGCAGGGAGTGGTGGAGCAATTTTGTTTTGGGAACTGATTTTCGGTAAGGAAATGTCTCATGTTGTGAAGTCCATCATGAAACTACAAGCAGAGAAGTCCACGATCGCAGCATTCCATTTCACCAAGAAGCAGCATTCCATTTCACCAAGAAGCAGCATTCCATTTCACCAAGAAGCAGCATTCCATTTCACCAAGAAGCAGCATTCCACCAAGAAGCAGCAGGACATTCACTCTCATCCTCCCCTCCCCAAAGGGTTAATAATCACACCAGTTTTTAAATCACATAAGCTGCAGTGAGAAATAAAAGATATTTATAAAGTATTCACAGACAAGCGCCAAGGTCTTTAGTCTGAGGGAATTTATTAAATCAGATACCTGGGGCTGGAGGAAAGGACCGATATCCACAGAGATCGACACAAAATGGGACATCAGTGATAACTCGTAACAGTGGTGAATTAGGTTGGCTCACATGTGGGGGTAGGGCCTGGGTGGGATTGTGGTCGGTGCAGACTCGATGGGCCGAATGGCCTCCTTCTGCACTGTAGGGATTCTATGATTCTATGATCTATGATGATTAAGTCCTCACTCTGATTGGATATTAGATTTAGCAAGTGTGAGATGATTGTGATTGCTTTCAAAATTTGTACCATATGAATGATGTAACCTTAATCAATAACTGTGTGCGGACAGAGATAACTCCTGTACCTTGATTGGTGTATGCTATTTAATTGTAACCACATTTGAAAATATGGCTGCTTGTGTATTCCAGAATTCTGGACTTTGGCTGGTTACCGACACTGACCTGTGACTATCCAGACACCACACTTTATAGCTTGATTAAAACAGCTGTATAAGAGAACTCCATGACTTGGTCTGGTTACCCAGAGAGTAAAGTTGCAATCAATGAAAAGGCTGACATCAAAACTCGCAACAACCCTATGCCCCTCCTTCCCACCAATCCCACTTTTCTAAGTCCAAATAGACAAGAGCAAGATTTAGTTGGCTTCAAGTGTGCGTAAGGTTGCTGCTCTGGTTAGCCAGCTAAAACCACACACAAACACATTGATAGAATCATCGAATCCCTACTGTACAGAGGGTGCCATTCAGCCCATCAAGTCTGCAACGACCACAATCCCACCCAGGCCCTACCCACATAACCCTACTTATTTACCCGACTAACCCCCTGACACGAAGGGGCAATTTAGCACAGCCAATCAACCTAACCCGCACATCTCAGGTAAACATGGAAAAGTTCCTTGCTGGATATCTAAGCAGAATCACCTTGTGTCTTGAAAGGGGGGGTGCAGAGAATTCTTCAGCACAGTACATAGAGGCCCAACTCACAGTGTTCTTGCTATTTGAATTAACCCTTTCAAGCTACCATATTTCAATGCACACCCCGCTCTCCTTAGGCTTTGTACCTCTCTTTAAACTAGTCCAGGTCTTCCCCTTTCACAAAACGTCCATCATCGATGTTTCTTCCTCCTTCAGTTGTAGATCTTCACCTCAGGTTTTCATTCTGTTCATGATATCTCAAAATATATCAATACCCACAACTTCATCGGACTCCCTAATCATCCCAATTTGCATCACTATTTCTGTCCTGCCTATACTAACCAAACTATCCTGTTTAAAGACATCCATAATATCCCATATGATTATAGTCACCATGTGACATACTTCATTATCTGCGGTAATGAACAAAGGTGGGCACAGGTCGTCCATTGTCTCAAAGCTGTGATCTACCCATGTTGCACAGTTCTGCTTTATTATATCCCCACTATTTAGTAATGATACAGATCCTTTAATATATTATTCTCCCACTTCCCTGCCACGGAGGAACAATGGCCATATTTGACTGGTTTCTTATTCTCAACTTATTCCGAAGACAGGGTGATGCCCTTCATCCACGTAACCATTGAAATATAGGAACTAGAAGCAGCAGTAGGTCATTTGGCCCTTCGAGCCTGCTCCGTAATTCATTTTGATCAGGGCTGATCATCAAATTTAATATCCTAACCCTCCTTTACCCCCATGTCCCTTGATCCCTTTAGCCCCAAAGCTATATCTAATTCCTTCATGTAATCACACAATGTTTTGGCTTCAACTACTTTCTGTGGTAGTGAATTACACACATTCGCCACTCTCTGGGTGAAGACATTTCTCTTCAACTCACTCCTAAAAGTTTTACCCCTTATCCTCAATCTATAACCCCTAGTTCTGGACTCCCCCACCATTGCAAACATTCTTTCTGAATCTACCCTGTGTAATCCTGTGAGAATTTTATGAGCTTCTATGAGATCCCCTCTCACTCCAGTGAATATAATCCCTACCGACTTAGTCTCTCCTCACATGACAGATCTGCCATCCCAGGAATCAACCTGGTAAACTTTCGCTGTACTTCATCTCTAGCAAGGACATCACGTAAGGACATCAAAACTGCAAACTATATTCCAGGTGTGGCCTCACCAACGCCCCACACAATTTCATATAACATCAAATATGATGGACACTCTGCCAAGAGACAACCTTAAAGGCTCACACGGCACCATCATCCCTTGTGGTGTCTGATTTCCTATTGGGCATCAGGTTCTGAATTCTTCAGAACACTCAAACTCAACATCAACAACTTTGAAGCTGTCCGGGTCAACCTCCGCCTGGACACGTGTGTCCCGGGGTCTGTCGCTCCACCTTGATCGTTCATTTTTCCATAGTCTGCATGTGGGCAACTGCACAAACAAATGAGATGTCATGTTAAGGAGCATTCGGGAGATAGCTTCACATCATATTCAGGTGGAACATTTTTGATAATGTTGATCCCAGAAGTTTGAAGTCACTGCGGGGCAGCACGGTGGCACAGTGGTTAGCACTGCTGCCTCACAGTGCTTGGGACCCAGGTTCAATCCCGGCCTAGGGTCACGACCTGTGTGGAGTTTGCACGTTCCCCTCTTGGCTGCGTGGGTTTCCTCTGGGTTCTCCAGTTTTCTCCCACTGTCCAAAGATGTGACCGCGTTAGGTTGATTGACCATGCTAAATCACCTGTTAGTGTCGGAGGGGTTAGCAGGGTAGCTACATGGAGTTATGGGGATAGGGTCTGGGTGGGATGTTGTCAGTGCAGACTCGATGGGCTGAATGGCCTCCTTCTGCACTGTAGGAATTCTATGATTCGATTTATTTATGTCACAATTAGGCTTACATTAACACTGCAATAAAGTTACTATGGAAATCCACGAATCTCCACACTCCGGCGCATGTTCGGGTACACTGAGGGAGAATTTAGAATGGCCAATGCACCTAACAAGCATGTCTTTCAGATCCAAATTTATGGGTCTGAAGGGAAGGAACCCCCACTCTCCGGTATAGCTGACAGAGAATGGATCTTTCTCAAGCACCCACCCACTTCCCCAGTCAATAGATACAGATTGTGGCACTCCCTGTTTAGCTGTAAAGTCAGGGCTTCACTCGGGAACATTTCATTGCAATCCCCCACTCCCACCCCCCCTCCCCCCCCCCCCCCTCTCCCCACAACAGCATCAATGCCTCACGCATTTGATAATCTAACCATTTGAAGTCTGTATGGTTGTCTTGCGTTAACATCCCACAATACAATATTAAATCATATTAAAACGACAGTGCTACGAACCTTATTCAACACTCCAACTGAAGAACAGATGTTGCGAATATCTGCAAATATAATGAATGAAATGCTATTAAATAAGGTAAATATTGTTACTTTATAGCTATGCAGTGCTTGTTTTTGACTTGGTGGAAGGAGTGAATAAGGAAAATAGTCAAAAAGCACAATCGCTTTCACCCTAGTATTTCAAAAGTTTCCATATTCCACAACATCACATGGCTTGTAAAGTGAGATGCTTTATATATTTAAGCAGTGTGCAGCAATTCCCTATTTCGCACTGAAAAGCAGAAATTCACCTTGGGCGGTGGCGCAACATGTTTCAAATGCTGGAAAATCTCAGCAGCTCTAACAGCATCTGTGGAGAGAAAACAGAGCCAATGTTTCTAGTCCAGCTGACACTTCGTCTGCTGTGACAAACAGTCATCCAGACTCGAAAAGTTGGCTCTATTCTCTCCTCAAAGATGCTGTCAGACCTCCTGCGATTTCCCAGCATTTGCTGTGTTTGTTTCAGCTTCCATCATCTGCAGTATTTTGCTTTTGCCCGGATGATACCAGGTCATTTCTCTGTTATGTCGGGCAGCTGATCCCTTGAATACAATGCCTTTAATGAACAGCCAATCTAAAGCCGCTCACTTTGCATCACCCCCCCCCCCCCTCCCGCCCACACACACACAATAATCTCTGCCCCTAACGTCCTCAATGTGACTCAGACAGATTGTAATGACAGCTAATGTGGGTAATGGAAGAGTTACACGGAAACAATACCCTTCTTTAGAGGGACCAGCTGGAGTCCATCATTCAATAAGAGTATACATGATGTGGAGATGTCGGTGTTGGACTGGGGTGGGCACAGTGAGAAGTCTCAGAACACCAGGTTCAGGTCCAACAAGTTTATTTGGAATCACGAGCTTTCGGAGCGCTGCTCTGTCATCAGGTGAATGCAGAGGCAGGTTTCACAAATGCGGCATATATGGGCAAAGACACAATTGCAACATAATTGTTAGATAAGGATATGGACAGCTTCATTTACTGGTGAGGCGATTCCATGCTGAAATGTCACCTGAATTATGTTTGAAGAGTTAGTCTAAAACATTTACTCTTATTTTATTGTAGATGTTGATCCACTTATTTTCATTAGACAATTTCTTCTCTGTCTTAGTGATGAAGGAATATAGGACAATATGCTGATATACTACCCAATGCTCATCTGCCACTTCCATTTTCGCAAAATTCAGAGAAAATATTAGCAAATTCTAAACATTGATATATTTACTGCTAACATATTGAATAATCTCACCCCTCATTCTCCAGAAGGAAATAGCAATGATCACTGTCACAATAACCAGCCCTCTGACAATACGCTGAACTGTGATTATCATTGAACCTAAAGGAGAACAAATCAAAAGTCGGTTACCTTATCACCCCTCGTATTTATTTCTCATTGTTTATGCTATTTTTTGATTCACGGGATGTGGGCATCATTGGCTGGGCCATTATTGTCCATCCCTAATTGCCATTTCCGAGGGCATTTCAGGGTCAACCACATTGATGTGGGTTTGGAGTCACTTGTCGGGCAGGATGGCAGATTTCCTTCCCTGGCGAAGCAGGTGGCTCTTTCCGACAAGGGACAGATTCCAGATTTTCAAGAACCGTGGTGAGTCGAATGGGGATCCCCAGTATGTTAGACTGGTGCAGGGACAATGCCACCCCACCACCGCCTCATCGAACACAAAATGGGCAATAATCAACTAGCACTTAGAAAGTGGGCAGCCAAGTCAACGCACTTGACTTTTGTGAAAATGGTTGGGATTAGATGCAACACGAGTTCTATATCCGCATTGAAGACAACAGGCTGTATTATTTGGCCGCAAGTTTCATATTCCATTCGATCTTCAGTATTTCCCGTCCATTGGGCTAAATTAAACGGATCTGAATTACATTAATTGCAAGCACTGGTCAATAGGTGGCGTTTTTCAAGCTCAACCAATATCTCATGGCGGGGTGACCTTTCTGAGAGTCGGTGCAGATTCAGTGGGCGGAATGACCTCTTCAGCACTCTAGGCATTTTGTCGGTTCTATGCTTCTAACATCTTCGGAATATTAAGGTTCCCTTTAATTGGATCTGTACTAATTGCCTCAACAAGTTCATATGTTAGCGAGATCCACAATCTCCCCCCACTCTGAGTAAAGTGCTTTCTTGCTGAATTCCCTGTTGGATCGATTGGTAAATGGCTTATATTTCTGGCCTACGGCTTTGAGCTTTAACAATAGTAGAATATTCTGTTCTACATCTCCCATAATTAAAGACGTTTCCCCGACCTTTTGCTTTCGAGCGAAAACCAGACAGTCACAGATCTGTTATTTTTTAGTTTATTTATTAAAGTTTTAAAGTTTATTTATTACTGTCACAGGTAGGCTTACAGTAACACTGCAATGAAGTTATTGTGAAAATCCCCTAGTGCAAACTCCGCACAGACAGAGACCCAAGCCAGGAATTGAACTCGGATCCCTGGCATTGTGAGACAGCAGTGCACAGCTACCTCTCAGCTCCATGGATCATGCATTCGATTCCCGGATTGGGTCACTGACTGTGCAGAGTCTGCATGTTCTCCCCGTGTCTGCGAGGGTTTCCTCTAAGTTCTCTGGTTTCCTCCCACAGTCCAAAGATGCGCAGGTTCGGTGCATTGGCCATGATAAATTGCCCCTTAGTGTCCCGGGATGCGTTGGTTAGAGAGATTAGCAGGGTAAATATGTGGGGTTATGAGGATAGGGCCTAGGTGGGATTGTTATCGGTGCAGACTCAATGAGCTGAATGGCCTCCTTCTGCACTGTGGGGTTTCTATGATTTCTATCCTTCTTTAAGCTATGTTCTGGGGATCACTGGGTCCGTCAGTATTTATTTTCCTTGGCTCCCTTCTGTACTGAATTATTTCTATATTTCTATGGATTCAATTCCGATTTGAATTGTTTTTTTTCAGTCCAAGCCCTAATTGGCCTTGGGAAAGTGGTGATGAGCCGCTTTCTTCTACCTCTGCAGTCCCGCGGGTGTAGGCACAGCCACAATGCTGTTAGAGAGGAGGTTCCAGGATTTTGACCCAGCGACAGTGAAGGAACGGCCTAGATATTTCCAAGTCAGGATGGTGTGTGTATTGGAGGGGAACCTCCAGGTGGTGGTGCTCCTCTGCACCTATTGTCCTGCTATGAAAGGGGCTAGAGGTCGTGAGGTTGGAAGGGACTGCCTAAGGAGCCTTGGTGAGTTGCTGCAGTGCATCTTGTAGATGGTACACATGGCTGCCACTGTGTGTCGGTGGTGGAGGGAGTGAATGTTTGTGGATGGAGTGCCAGTCAAGCAGGGTTGCTTTGTCCTGGATGGTGTCGAGCTTCTTGAGTGTTCGAACTGCACTCATCCAAACAAATGAAGTGTATAAATAGTATAAGAGATGATGGGATTTATGAAGAAAAGTCCTGAAGAAGAATCGGACAGGCTCAAACTAATGGATAAAAGCAAAGTACTGCGGATGCTGGAATCTGAAACAAAAAGAAAAAATGCTGGAAAATCTCAGCAGGTCTGACAGCATCTGTGAGGAGAGAAAAGAGCTGATGTTTTGAGTCCAGGTGACCCTTTGTCAAAGCTCGAAACTAACCTCTTTCTTTCTCTAGACGCTGCCAAACCTACTGAAATTTCCAGACATTTTCGGATTACATTTCAGATTCTCGCTACCTGCAATAGTTTGCTTTTAGCATTATGCTCAAAGTTATCTTGCTTGTATTGCACCTCATCAACTCAGATTTAGTCCCAGTCAATACCCCAGTTATTTTAAATGATTATATTGCCTCCTCAATGGGGCTGAGATGTAAATACACAATCGGAATTTACGGCATTGACATCAGTTCGGATGGGATGCAGTCGGAGATAAGACCAGTGCATTATAGGGTTCGATCATCCGACCATTAGCCACAGTTAAAAGAAAAATTCTTTCTTAGAGTTACATATCCAATGAGCAGAGTGGATAGGGTTAACCCTTAATCCGTCCTCTCACTTGCTCTACAAAACAATTCAAATTCAAATTGAATCCATAGAATCATGATAGAGTGCAGAAAGGGACATTTCAGCCCATCCTGTCCTTACCTACCCAAAGACACCCTGGTGCCCTTTCTGACCCCATCCTCCTGCACACAGTCCATAACCCTGCAGCTTTCAACACTTAAGGTGCAGATCCAATTCATGGTCCTAACAAAAGAGGCATAGAAGATTCAAGCTAACAAGAGCAGGCTTTGTATCTCATTTCGGCTTTGATCCTACTCTTGATCTTCGCCAAAATCTTAACACATAAAACTGAATCACTTACTTCTCACAATGAGAAGTGTTCCTGCACCATATTCCACACCCAGCTGCATCATCGCCACTTCACAGTAATACACTCCGGAATCCTTCACTCTTACATCCTTGATGAGAATGGAGGCGTCTCCGGCACTCCCAAAATGCTCACTGGTCCTGTAGATCCGCCCTCTGTATGAAGCTGTCCCATTGGTAACTTTAGTTCCATTCCTCACATCTCTGTACCAGCTATAAGAGCTTATCGCCTTGGAGATGCCAGTCGTGTAGTCACAGGGCAGGAGCACTGTCTGCCCTTCCTCAGCAAGAATAGAGGGCAACCTTTGAACAACTGCGAACATCTCAGCTTCAATTCCTGCAAAGAGGAAAAGTTCAGGTGACTTGTTTTGAGGTTGTGGCTTTGACAGTCAGTCCAGTGAGTAAATATCTCAACGTCTCCCTAATTGTACAGCCATATTCAATGAACCACTTTGGAAAAAGTGGAAGGCATTATGAGCAACTAAACATTGTAGCATCTTTAAATTCTGTCATGGGCAATGTGGTCCTCGCTGGCCAGGCCAGCATTTTCTAGCCCATCCCTAATTGCCATAGAGAAGGTGGTGGTGACTTGCCTTTTTGAACCTCTGGAGTCAATTAGATGGATGTACAGCCGCAGTGCTGTGAGGGAGCGAGTTCTGGGATTTTGCCCTAAGTGACAGTGAAGGAACAGTGATATCTTTCCATTCAGGGTGGTGAGTGACTGGCAGAGAAACATCAGTAGGTGGTGTTCCCACATCTCTGCTGCCCTTGTCCTTCTAGCTGTTAGAAGATAAGTCACGGGTTTCATAGAAGAAATTTCACAGAAGCCCTACAGTGCAGAAGGAGGCCATTCGGCCCATCGAGTCTGCACCGACCGCAGTCCCACCCAGGCCCTACCCCCACATATTTTCCCACTAATCCCTCTAACCTACGCATCTCAGGACACTAAGGGGCAATTTTTTTTTTTAACCTGGCCAATCAACCTAACCCGCATATCTTTGGACTGTGGGAGGAAACCGGAGCACCCGGAGGAAACCCACACAGACACGAGGAGAATGTGCAAACTCAACACAGACAGTGACCCGAGCCGGGAATCGAACCCGGGACCCTGGAGCTGTGAAGCAGCAGTGCTAACCACTGTGCTACCGTGCCGCCCTTTTGCAAGGAGCTTTGATGAGTTGCTGCAGTGCATCTGGTCGATGGTACACATGGCTGCCACTGTGCATCATTGGTGGATGAATGGATGTTGAAGATGGTGGATGGGGTGCCAATTAAGTGGGTTGCTTTGTCCTGGATGGTAGAATTTTTTGAGTCTTGTTGGAGCTACACTCATCCAGGTAAGTGGAGAGTATCAAAGGTATTACTGGTGGTAAAGCTATCCTCTTGTTTTGAATCCTCAGCAAGTCAGATTTACTCCGAGACAGAACTTGAATATTTTAAATGATTAAAATTTATCTTCAATGGAGTTGAGAATTAGGAACAAAGGAAATAGAAGCTGGAGTGGGCCATTTGGATCTTCGAGCCTGTTCCGCCATTTCTTATTTTTATTCAGTTGTGGAACAGGGACATTGCTGGCCAGTCAGCATTGATTGCCCATCCCTAGTTGCCCTTGAACTGAGTAGCTTACACGGCCATTTCAGTGGGCAGTTGACAGTCAACCACATTGCTGTGGCTCTGTAGGCCAGACCGAGTAAGGACAGGAGATTTCTTTCCCTAAAGGCTATTAGTGAACCAGATGGGTTTTTCCGACAATCAACAATGGTTCCATGGTGATCTGTAGATCCTTAATTCGAGATATTTTTTATTGAATTCAAATTTCACCAGCTGCCATGGTGGGATTTGAACCCGCGTCCCCAGAACATTAGCTGAGTTTCTGGCAATAATACCACCATTACCTCCCAACGCATTTCATGATCATGGCTGATCATCAAATTCAACATCCTGATTCCGCCTTGCCTCCATATCCCTTGATCCCTTTAGTCCCAAGAGCTATATCTATATTTCTTCTTGAAATTGGCCTCAACTACTTTCGAATTTCACAATCTGGATTTGCTGCATCAAAGCTATTAGAATGATCGCCTCGTGGAGCATTACAGCACAGCAAGAGGCCATTTGGCCCAGCGTATCTGCGCTGGCCATCAAGCACATATTGATTTTAATCTAATTTAGCTGCATTTGCTTCCTAGTCAAGTATGCTTTGACTTTTCGACTGCTCTTCTAAATGCTTCTGGCCGAGGTTCGGTCGGTGATAAGGCCACAGCACTAAAGGGTCGAATGTCTCGTGTCAATGCATGCAGCCGAATGGCGTACTTTTCACGATGAGATGTGTTCCTGCACCATATTCCGCACCCAGTTGCATCATCACCACTTCACAGTAGTACACCCCAGAATCCTTCACTGTCGCATTCTTGATGAGAATGGAGGCGTCTCCGGCACTCCCAAAATCCTCACTGGTCCTGTAGATCCGCCCTCTGTATGAAGCTGTCCCGTTGGAAACTTCAGTTCCATTCCTCGTGTCTCTGTACCAGCTATAAGAGCCTATCGCCTTGGAGACGTTGGCTGTGTAGTCACAGGGCAGGAGCACTGTCTGCCCTTCCTCAGCCAGAATAGTGGGCAGCTTTTGTACAACTGCGAACATCTCAGCTTCAATTCCTGCAAACGAGAAAACGTCAGGTTACTTGTTTTGAGGTTGTGGCTTTGACAGTCAGTCCAGTAAGTAAATATCTCAACATTTTCCTAATTGTACAACTGGATTCAGTGAACCAACTCGCAACCACTGCAAGGAATTAAGGACAACTGGAAACTGGACAATGTTTTTTTAATTTTTTCATGGGCAATGGGGCATCACTGTCAATGCCCGCATTTGTTGCTTGTCCCTAATTGCCCTGGGACATTTTAGAGGGCTGTGAAGGGTTAGCCACATTAAGATTAACATGCAGACCAGGCCGCATAAGGATGCCAGATGTCTTTCGCCAAATCACATTAGTGAGACAGATGGGTTTATGCAACAGTCCATCATAGGCTCCTGGTCACCATTACTGAGACTAGCTTCATATTTCAGATTTTATTAATTGAATTCCTAGTGCAAAAGCTGATGGTGGGATTAGAAACCGTGTCATAGAGGTTTACAGCATAGAAACAGGCCCTTCAGCCCAACTTGTCCATGCCACCTAGTTTTTAACCACTAAGCTAGTTCCAATTGCCCGCATTTGGCCCATATCTCTCTATAGCCATCTTAACCATGTAACTGTCTAAATGCTTTTTAAAAGACAAGATTGCACCCTCCTCTACTACTACCTCTGGCAGCTCATTCCAGACACTCACTGCCCTCAGAGTGAAAGAACTGCCGCTCTGGACCCTTTTGTATCTCTCCCCTCTCACCTTAAACCTATGCCCTCTAGTTTTAGACTCCCCTACCTTTGGGAAAAGATGATGACTATCTCCCTTATCTGTGCCCCTCATTATTTTATAGACCTCTATAAGATTACTCCTAAGCCTCCTGCGCTCCAGGGAAAAAAAAGTCTATCCAGCCTCTCCTTATAACTCAATCTATCAAGTCCCGGTAGCATCCTAGTAACTCTTTTCTGCACTCTTTCTAGTTTCGTAACATCCTTTCTATGTCCTTAGAGCATTAACCTGTGTCACTGGATAATGAGCCTATCAGCACTACGATTATTTTCAGGGATTTTATTTATTTGGTTGCAAAAATAGACTTTATTCTTAAAATATCTGAAAGAAATCAGAGAATCCCTACAGTGCAGAAGGAGGCCACTCGGCCCATTGACTCTCCAACAGAGTGTCGAACCCAGGCCCGCACCCATCGCATTCCCTTAACCTCACTAATCTTTACATCCTTGGAAACTAGGGCAATTTAACATTGCTAATCCACCAACATACACATCTTTGAACTGTGGCACGAATCTGGAGCACCCGGAAGAGACCCACGAAGACACGGGGAGAGCATGCAAACTCCACACAGACAATCACCTGAGGCTGGAATTGATCACGGGCCCTGGCGCTGTCAGCTGTACTAACCACTGTGACACTGACAGACATTTCAAAATGGCATCACGGAAAGTGCAATAATATTGAAGTTCCCTGCACAGAGTAAGTTGCACTCTGAGATGCCTCCATATAACTTAAAGAAACATTACAGACATTTCAAAATGGTTATTACTAGTGGTGCATTTGTATTTATGTTTTCTACATTGATTAAGTTGCTGTCTAAGGTGTTTCAATACAATTGTGATACATGTAATATTCACTGTACACATTCAATTCTAGTCATACAAACCTAGGGGGGTCTTTACAATTCCCCTCCCTTCAGTGCACTCTGACTGAAAGATCGTAGACAGTCACCATCCCTCATTGCCTCTATATGGTGGTTGCCCGAAGATTTGGTGCGTCTCTGGGGACACAGTCCTGGGCTTTGCAACGTGCCAGTCTGATAGACTCAGTCGGGGATAGCTCCTTGTACTGGAAAACAGGTTTCGGGCAGACTAAAGGGTTTCTTTCACCGAGTAGATAATCTTTTTTGAGTGGGACTTCTTTTATTATCAATTCCTTTCTCAGAATAACAAAGCCAATGTGCAGAGTGGATGGGACAAGTGCCTAATACTTTTCCTTGCTTGCTCCAAAAACCAATACAAATCAAACCCAATTCATGCTCCCCAGGCAATGAACATACTGGGTCCAATCTGACAAGTTAAGACATTTACCTGATCTCATGCTTTCACCAAAAGCGTATTTTACAAAGTATGCTTGACTCCATTTTTTAAGTTGCAAAGCCACTGCGTAGAGTGGACTGGTCAGACCCGAATCCATCTCCTTGCTTGCTCCAAAAACCAAACTCAAATTGAATCCAATTCATGGTCCCCACAAGAGAAACAAAGAAGATCCAAGCTGACAAGATAAAGCATTGTACCCCATATTTGTCATAGGGGAGGCGATGGCCTAGTGGTATTATCGCTAGATTATTAATCCAGAAACTGAGCTAATGTTCTAGTCTGTCTGGGTTCCAATCCCACAATGGCAGATGATGGAATTTGAATTCAATCAAAAAGAAATATCTGAAATTAAGCATTTACTGATAACTGTGAAACCATTGGCGATTGTCAGAAAAATGCATCTGGTTCACTGATGTCCTTTAGGGAAAGACATCTGCCGTCCTTACCTGGTCTGGCCTACATGTAACTCCAGAGCTACAGGAATGTGGCTGACTCTTAACTGCCCTCTGAACAAGGGCAATTTCAGATGGGCAATAAATGCTGGCCAGCCAGCAACACCCATGTCCCACGAATGAATGGAAAAAAAGATCCAATGCTTGAATTTAGCCTAAAGGATGAGTTTTGTTTAACCAAATGGGTTGGTGGAAAGACCAACATTTATTGCCCACACTTAAATAACCTTCAATTCAAACAATATCAGTAGATAGATATGAGACAGCCACATTAATGCGGATCTGATTGTAGGCCAGACCAGGTAAGACCGATCCTAATTATAAAGTTCACTAATGTCAATCGATGATAGTTTAATGGTCACCATTATCCAGGCCACGTTTCAATTACAGATTTTATGAATTGAAAGTAAATCCCCGATTGCTGGCCAATCCGTCAACGTCTCCTCCTTGACAAGGTATCTTGAAATGATAGCTGGAAGTATTTGGCCGATCTGCATATAAGACTGGAATAAATGAAGATTATACTCACCAGAGAGAGGAACTAATATGCACATGATGTGGATTGTATTCATGCCTGTTACAGTAATGAGATTTGAAAACCTGTTGA
Organism: Mustelus asterias; assembly: GCF_964213995.1. Lineage (NCBI taxonomy): Eukaryota > Metazoa > Chordata > Chondrichthyes > Carcharhiniformes > Triakidae > Mustelus > Mustelus asterias. The sequence goes on along the minus strand of NC_135808.1, from coordinate 20,534,732 downwards.
AATGAAGCAGCATGGTCAATAGAAAAGAAATGACATTCTAGCCATGAAGGGGAAAGCCATTCAAATGTGGCCTCTGCTTCTTGAATGTACATTAACAGAGTACCATCAGACCCACTGGTGGTGAAACCATGCCTAACGGACAGAGATATCACAGAACAGACGGAAGAGAATGTTAAGTCTATCTTTAAATACCAGCAGTCCAGAAGCTATACTTTTGGACTCGCTTGTTAATTGAGGAAGCTAATATGCGAAAACAAGGTTTCTAAAAGTAGGACAACGTTGAACCACTTATCCATCTGCTATGCATTTAAGCGCACAGATGTGTGGTGGATTTCCACCATCAACTGTTGCTTTGTGGAGAGATTAATTTTAACTTTGGATGAGAATGTGAAATGGACTCTGTCAATGTGACCATTTATAAGCCCCACCTGCAGTACTATATGTCTGCAATGTCAGTCTGTAGCTTATCCACGATCCTGAACAGCAAATCTAACCACGTTCTTTGGGTGCTGAGAGGATGTCTATTGTGGTGGTGTATTTAGCTTTCCAGAAGGCATTCGATAAGGTGCCTCACAAAAGGTTGCTGCATAAGATAAAGGTACACAGAGTTGGGGGTAAAGTGTTAGCGTGGATTGAGGTTTGGCTATCTAACAGAAAGCAGAGAGTCGGAATAAATGGGTGCTTTTCCGGTTGGCAATCAGTGACGAGTGGCGTGCCGCAGGGATCGGTGCTGGGGCCTCAACTATTTACCATATACATAGACGATCTGGAGGAGGGGACTGAGTGTAGGGTAACAAAATTTGCGGATGACACAAAGATGAGTGGGAAAGAAAATTGTGTGGAGGACCCAGAGAGTCTGCAGAGAGATTTGGATAGGCTAAGTGAGTGGGCAAGGATCTGGCAGATGGAGTATAACCTTGGTAAGTGTGAGGTTATCCACTTTGGAAGGAATAATAGTAAAATGGACTATTATTTAAATGGTGAAAAATTACAACATGCTACTGTGCAGAGAGACCTGGGGGTCCTTGTGCATGAATCACAAAAACTCAATTTGCAGGTGCAGCAGGTAATCAAGAAGGCAAATGGAATGTTGGCCTTTATCGCGAGAGGGATGGAGTATAAAAGCAGGGAGGTCATGCTGCAACTGTACAGGGTACTGGTGAGGCCGTACCTAGAGTACTGTGTACAATTTTGGTCTCCTTATTTAAGAAAGGATATAGTAGCTTTGGAGGGGGTACAGAGAAGGTTCACCAGGTTGATTCCAGTGATGAGGGGGTTAGCTTATGAGGAGAGACTGAGTAGACTGGCCTGTACTCATTGGAGTTTAGAAGGTTGAGGGGAGATCTTATAGAGACATATAAGATAATGAAGGGGCTAGACAGGGTAGAAGCAGCAAGGTTATTTTCCACTTACAATGGAAACAAGAACTCGGGGGCATAGCCTCAAAATACGGGGGAGTCAATTTAGAACAGAGTTGAGGAGGAACTTCTTCTCCTAGAGGGTAGTGAATCTTTGGAATTCTCTGCCCAATGAAGCAGTAGAGACTACCTCGTTAAATGTGTTTAAGTTACAGACAGATAGATTTTTTAACCATTAAGGGAATTAAGGGCTATGGGGAGCGGGCGGGTAAGTGGAACTGAACCCACTATCAGATCAGCCATGATCTTACTGAATGGCGGAGCAGGTTTGAGGGGCTAGATGGCCTACTCCTGCTCCTATGTCTTATGTTCTTATGTTCCATCCTGACTTGTAAACTGCCTGGCTAAAACTGAGGGGATGGCATCCCTTGAAGCCAGGAATAAATTCTTCGACCAGGCGATTAAGCAGACAGAGGATTCAGTGACCAAAGGAAAACCGGACACCTTGCGTGATACAGAACCAGAGCTTATCTTACATTAAATTACAAACGAAATAATATGTTGTCAATTTTACTGGATAACAGAAGTTGTAATAGAATTAAGAATTGTTCTTGCCAGAAGAGTCGTTCTCATGTAGAATGTTTTTGGACACTTGCAATTGGGTGGTGGCGGGCGGGGGTTGGAGGGGGTGGTATTTGTATGTTAAGTTATGAAGTCTGGTTACTTATCCGGGGAAGTGTTTCAAATGGCGTTCACTTTCCAATATGTAATCGCGATTTTTCAGAAAGTAATTTACACAGACCAGTTGTTAAGAATGCCGGTGGGATACTTGTGACGGGATACGGCAAGACTTTGGCCCTTTAGTAGGGGCAGCTCAGTGTTCTTGCTCCGAACTGAACCGTTTTGAATGAGACTGGATGGAATCGGTGGCTTGCTTGTCTGGGATCTCTCTTGCGACGGAATAAATTGGACACTCCCAATCCTCGCAAAACCCGAATTAATTGAAAATAGTTCCTGATCTCTCGCAACCAAACTTCAGAGGTTGAAATAACTGGTAATTCCTCACCTTGCAAATTCCTTCAGCTAACCGCAGGAAGTGTGGTCGGCCTAGTTAACTAAAATAAAGAGAACTACTGCAAAAAAACCATCTTCATGCGCAAGGACGTTTAGTTTTCCCTATTTGTGTTTAACTTGCAAGATGGTTTTAGCGGTAGGTGACACGTATCGTATGTCCCGAAGATAGATCGCTGGTGTCGGTGTCACTGAAGCCACGGTGCGTTGCACGTCCTTGAAGAAGCATTTATAAATTTAGTTTGCAACTGAATGTGGCTTTGCTGCTGGAGCCTGCGGCTGCGCACTGCCGCCTGGAGCATCAGTTTGTTTTAAAGCTTAAAAAATAATTCGGAGCATCAGTTTGTTTTAAAGCTTAACAAATAATTCAAGGAAAATAGAACAGTCGGCAGATCCCTGAAGAAAAACAAAAGCAGCAAGACTGGGAACATTGAGCCAACTAATCGATATCCGCTTGATGGGAACAGGCAAGGTAACACAGTTCTCGCAGAATAAGACCATGACACCACCTCTGGGACATGAGCAGAAATTGTGTTGGAGAAATTAGAACATTTTATTTTTTGAATTAGTCACGGTGCCTGACTATGTTACGTCGTTGCTTCATTAATCCATGGGAGAGCTCTGTGAATTTTGGATAGCTGCTACTATGGAGGACTTTGCAAACTCAACTGGACTTGGTGCGACTGTCTCCTCTCCGGTTACTGGGTCCAGGTTGCACGGTGGCACAGCAGTTAACATTGCTGCCTCACAGTGCCAGGGACCCGGGTTTGATTCCCGGCTTGTGTCACTGTCTGTGCGGAGTCTACATGTTCTGCCCGTGTCTCCATGTGTTTTTTCCGGGTGCTCCGGTTTCCTCCCACAGTCTAAAAGAGGTGCTGGTTAGGTACATTGACCCGAACAGGCGCGGGAATGTGCCGACGAGAGGAATTTCACAGTAACTTCATTGCAGTGTAAGTATGTAAGCCTTAATTGTGACTATTAAATATACTTTACTTTTTAACTTTTACGATCACCATTGCGGAGAGTAGCCTTTAATCACATTTTTATTAATTCATTTAACTCAAATTTCATGGTGGTTGTAATTGAAACATGGGGCGGCATGGTGGCACAGTGGCACAGAGATTAGCACTGCTGCCTCACAGCGGTACGGTGGCACAGTGGCTAGCACTGCTGCCTCACAGCGCCAGGGACACGGGTTCGAATCTCGGCTTAGGCCACTGCCTGTGCAGAGTCTGCACATTCTCCCCGTGTCAATGTGGGTTTCCTCCGGGTGCTCCGGTTTCCTCCCACCCCAGTCCAAAAGACGTGCTGGTTAGGCGAATTGGCCATGCTAAATTCTCATTCAGTGTACCGGAACAGATGCCGGAATGTGGTGACCAGGGGATTTTCACAGTCGCTTGCAGTGTTAATGTAAGCCTACTTGTGACACTAATGAATAAACTTAAACTTAAACATCAAAACTAGGAGCAGCGGTAGGCCACTTGGCCTTCCTAGCCTATTTCGCAATTTCGTGCTATCATGGCCGATCCTCTATATTAACACCATATTGCTGCTCTCTTCCCATAGCCCTTGACGCCCTTTGAGTCCAGAAATCTATTCATTTCCTTGTAAACTATCTTGAATGAATTGGGCTACACAGATATCTCCGGTAGAGAATTTATGTTCACACTCTCTAAGTGAAGAAATTTCTCCGCATCTCAACCTGAAGTGGACTACCCTGTATCCTAAGACTGTGGCCCCTTGTCTTGACCCCCCACCAAACAGAGAAACCGCACCCCTGCTGACAGTCTGTCCAGAACTGTCCGAATTTTATCTGTCTCAACACGTGTTATGCCTTTCTCCAGTAATTAGAGCATTAGCCTGGGCTTCTACACTGCCAGACCTGTCACATCATCATTTGCCAACGTTGTCTACCTGATACGCTGCAAGAAAGGATGTCCCGAGGCATGGTACATTGGGGAAACTATGCAGACGCTGCGACAACGGATGAATGAACACCGCTCGACAATCACCAGGCAAGCCTGTTCTCTTCCTGTTGGGGAGCACTTCAGCGGTCACGGGCATTCGGCCTCTGATATTCGGGTAAGCGTTCTCCAAGGCGGCCTTCGCGACACACGACAGCGCAGAGTCGCTGAGCAGAAACTGATAGCCAAGTTCCGCACACACAAGGACGGCCTCAACCGGGATATTGGGTTTATGTCACACTATTTGTAACTCCCACAGTTGCGTGGACCTGCAGAGTTTCACTGGCTGTCTTGTCTGGAGACAATACACATCTTTTTAGCCTGTCTTGATGCTCTCTCCACTCCCATTGTTTTGTTTCTTAAAGACTGGATTAGTTGTAAGTATTCGCATTCCAACCATTATTCATGTAAATTGAGTCTGTGTCTTTATAAGTTCTGTTTGTGAACAGAATTCCCACTCACCTGAAGAAGGGGCTCAGAGCCTCGAAAGCTTGAGTGGCTTTTGCTACCAAATAAACCTGTTGGACTTTAACCTGGTGTTGTTAAACTTCTTACATCATCATTTGCCAGCATCAACACTGAGTCTCATGGTTGAGTTGAAACCTGAGAATCAACATCCAAACAAGGCAGTGGTAGCGAACATGAAATTGAACGAGGAGGTCCTGATAGTGGGGCATGGGAGCAAAGGGAAGCCATTCAGCCCATCAAGCCTATTCCATCAATCAATCCGTGCACCGATGATCGGTATCATGTATCAGACGGGAATGACTCTGGGACTAATTTTAATTTTGGGGTGATTTAAAGCACAATTTAAAAGCAGAATTTCCCTTCCAGTGATTTGAACAGAAAGGGAAACACCGAATGTTGTGCATTATGGGGAAGCAATTGGCTTTCCCCTGTTTTGTACCACCTGGCAGGTGAAACTTTTAGAACAGAACGATGCACAATCTGATGTTCACTCACATAGAGCCCAATTACCTGGATAACATGCAACATGTTTTTTTCTATTCCTTGTTCTAGATTACCAGCATTTGACACGTTCTCCTGATTCTTGGGAAATATTGACGGGCACAATTTCATTGTACTAATTTGGGAGAAAGAAAGTTTTCCCAAGTCCCTTCATCCAAAACTCTTTTGTCTGTTTGATTCATTGCAGCTATTTGGATAAAGCAATTGTCAACACACGAAGCTCTGCGCTCCTGCAATTTCGCTGCTGTCCCAAATGGTATGTATGTCCTTATCTGAGTTTCTTTGAATCTGTAATTCAGAAGCCGGCCAGTATGAGGACTTGACATGCTCAAAGCTGCAGGAACACTAAGAATATCTGAACTAAGATAAAAGCCAAATACTGCGGATGCTGGAATCTGAAACAAAAACAGAAAATGCTGGAAAATCTCAGCAGGTCTGACAGCATCTGTGGGGAGAGAATAGAGCCAACGTTTCGATCCTAGATGACCCTTCATCTGCTCTGCCGAAGGGTTATCCAGACTCAAAACATTGACTCTATTCTCTCCCCACAGATGCTGCCAAACCTGCTGAGATTTTCCAGTATTTTCCGAAGAATGTCTGAACATTTGTTGTGCCCGGAAAGAGAGAGAGAAAAACATCTGATATTCTACCTTAGTATAGGTAGTGGCATACTGGTATTGTGGCTGGCATAGTAAACCAGGGACCTAGAGTAATGTTCTGTAGATCAGGGTTCAAATCCCACCACTGCAGATGGTGAAATTTGATAGAATAAAAATCGAGAATTAATAGTCTATTGATGACCATGAAACCATTGTCAATTGTCAGAAAAACCCAACTGGTTCACTAATGTCTTTTAGGGAAGGAAATCTTGTCTGGCCTACATGTGACTCCAGAGCCACAGCCATGAGCTTGACTCTTAAATAGGGATGGGTAATAAATGATGGCCCAACCAGCGACAACCACATCCCATGAATAAATAAGAACATTGCATCACATCCTGTCATTTTGATTGGCATACGTTTATAAAAACGAATTTTGGTCTTCTCCCATCAGTCACACGAATAAGTGATCAATAATTCAACTACATTTACACAGCAGCTAGCATGAGTTCCAACCTTGAGCTTTGTATCCTGATTCTTCTCTTGGGTAAGTACTTACCTTAATTCACAGACCAGGTATGGGTGGCAGATTCCCTTCGCTAAGACAGTCAACGATAATTTGACAGTCACCGTTACTGAGATTAGTTTTCAATTCCTGATTTGATTTGAATCCACGTGCCCAGATATTAGTCTGGATTACTAGACTAGTGGCATGACCACTTCACTGCCGTCTCCCCAAATTAATGTACTAATCTTGTGCAGTGATAGACAACCAGTAGATTCCTGCCACAAAGTTGAATACTGTACTTTTTATTACCAATACTGGCGATCTGTGAACATCCATTGCCAGTCCCTAATTGTCCTTCAGAAGGTGGCAGTGAGGGGCCTCCTTGAACTGTTACAGTCCATGTGGTGTAGGCAGACCATACCAGATTAAATACTGGATTAAATACAATGGCATGCAATTTGTCAGAAACATAGTCTTTTGATTTGATTTATTATTGTCACATGTATGAGTATACAATGAAAAGTATTGTTTCTTGCGCACTACACAGATAAAGCATACCGTTCATATGGAAGGAAATGAGAGAATGCAGAATGTAGTGTCATAGTCATAGCTAGGGTGTAGGGAAAGATCAACTAAATGCAAAGTAGGTCCATTGAAAAGTCTGATGGCAGCAGGAAAGTGCTGTTTTTGAGTCGGTTGGTATGTGACTTCAGATTTTCGCTTCCAACTTTTTCCCAACGGAAGGTGGGAGAGAGAACGTCCAGGGTGTGTGGAATCCTTAATTATGCTGGCTGCTTTGCCGAGGCAGCGGGAAATGTAGACAGAGTCAGTGGATGGGAGGCTGCTTTGCGTGACGGATTGGGCTACATTCACAACGTTTTATAGTTCTTTCTGATCTTGGGCAGAGCAAGAGCCATACCAATCTGTGAAACACCCAGAAAGAATGCTTTCAATGATGCATCTGTAAGTTGGTGAGAGTCCTAGCTGACATTTCAAATTTCCTTATTCTTCTGAGAAAGTTGAGACATTGGTGCCTTTCTTAGCTATAGTGTCGGCATGAGGGGACAAGGACAGGTTGTTGGCGATCTGGAACCTAAAAACTTGAAGCTCTGGACCATTTCTACTTCACCCCCGTTGATGTAGACAGGGGCATGTTCTCCATTACACTTCCTGAAGTCGATGACAATCTCCATTTTGTTGATATTGAGGGAGAGATTATTGTTGTCGCTCCAGTTCACCAGATTCTCTATCTCATTACTGTATTCTGTCAACATCAACACTCGTGATCACACTATGCCTATTTGATGCACTGAGCACATTGTGCTGGAACCATGCGAGGAAATAATAATGCCTTGCTAACCTTTGGCAGTCAAGTAAATGGGTGATGTCGGGCCATCCACCACCACCCTCTGTCTTCGATCAGACAGCCAGTTACCTATCCAATCGGCCAACTGTCCCTCTATCCCACACCTCCTCACTTTCATCATAAGCCGGCAATGGGGGACCTTATCAAACGCCTTACTAAAATCCATGTACATGACATCAACTGCCCTACCTTCATCAACACGCTTAGTGACCTCCTCAGAAAATTCAATCAAATTTGTGAGGCACGACTTGCCCTTCATGAATCCGTGCTGACTATCCCAGATTAATTCGCATCTTTCTAAATGGTCGTAAATCCCATCCCTAAGGACCTTTTCCATCAATTTACCAACCACCGAAGTAAGACTAACCGGTCTATAATTACAAGGGTCATTTATATTCCCTTTCTTAAACAGAGGGAACAACATTCGCCATTCTCCAGTCCTCTGGCACCATCTCCGTGGACAGTGAGGACCCAAAGATCAAAGCTAAAGGTTCTGCAATCTCATCCCTTGCCTCCCAAAGAATCCTAGGATATATTTCATCAGGCCCAGGGGACTTATCGACCTTCAGTTTATTCAAAACTGCCAGGACATCCTCCCTCCGAACATCTCTTTCCTCCAGCCTATTAGCCTGTAACACCTTCTCTTCCTCAAAAACATGGCCCCTCTCCTTGGTGAACACTGAAGAAAAGTATTCATTCATCACCTCACCTATTTCTACTGACACCATACACAAGTTCCCACTACTGTCCTTGACCGGCCCTAAATGGAAAATAAAATACCGGGTGTTGTACACGGGTAGCATATCCGATATGGCCTTGTCTGGGCTGTTGAGATTTAAATTTATCCCTATGATAGCTAAAGTTGAGAGAAAACTTTATAATATCTTAGTAAAAATAGAATAAAATGGACGAATTATAGCTGTGGTACACTTAGTACAGTCCTTTAACTTTGTGACTGAACAGTTTAAGAATTATATTTTGGAGGCTTGCACTTTGTTTTTTCCTGTTAAAGGCGTGCACTTGACATCATTAACTTCATGAGAATCCATGGACAACAGCGGTGCAGTGGATATCCATTTGAACAGCTTTTACCCCTGTGATTTCTCCAAATAATTCTAAAAGACACGTTAATTGCTGCAGCTTCAAATAGATTATCACTTGGATGGCAATCGATTTTACTGCAGAAGGATTGCATGGTGTTTAGCTTCTTCTTGAATTCGTTATACAATATTTAATGCAATTTGATAATCACCAAAATATATTTTGACTGTACAAAAGCAAATTACTGCGGATGCTGGAATCCAAAACCAAAAGAGAAAGTCTCAGCAGGTCTGGCAGAATCGAACCCACGTCCCAGCTTTGACAAAGGGTCATCTGGACTCGAACCGTCAGCTCTTTTCTCTCCTTTCAGATACTGCCAGACCTGCTGAGATTTTCCAGCACTTTTTCTGTTAGCACTGCTGTCTCACAGCACCAGGGTTCAATTCCAGGCTCGGGTCACTGTCTGTGGAGCTTTCACGTTCTCCCAATGCCTGCATGGGTTTCCTCCGGGTGCTCCGGTTTCCTCCCATAGTCCAAAGATGTTTGGGTTAGGTTGGTTGGCCATGCTAAATTGCCCCTCGAGTTAGGGGAGTTAGTACGGTAAAACTATGGGGTTCCGGGAATGGGGTCAGGGTGAGATTGTGGTCCGTGCAGACTCGATGGGCCGAATGGCCTCCTTCTGTCCTATCTATATGATTCTATGAAATCAGCTTAATTGCTTGAATCCTCAAACCTCAGCAAAATAATCACGAATTTCACTTCTTTACTTCAAAAAGTAAAATTCTAAATGAAATTTCTTGTTCTGCTATTCTAATTGAGAAGGTGGGCGGCACGGTAGCACAGTGGTTAGCACTGCTGCTTCACAGCTCCAGGGACCTGGGTTCGATTCCCGGCTCAGGTCACTGCCTGTGTGGAGTTTGCACATTCTCCTCGTGTCTGTGTGGGTTTCCTCCGGGTGCTCCGGTTTCCTCCCACAGTCCAAAGATGTGCGGGTTAGGTTGATTGGCCGTTGTAAAATTGCCCCTCAGTGTCCTGAGGTTTGTAGATTAGAGGGATTAGCGTGTAAAAATATGTAGGGATATGGGGGTAGGGCCTGGGTGGGATTGTGGTCTGTGCAGACTCGATGGGCCGAATGGCCTCTTCCTGCACTGTAGGGTTTCTATGATTTCTATGAAGTTAGCAGTTCATTTTCGTCGGCCAATTTCTGCAGAAGGGAAGAGTTTAGACAGGCGCTCCTGAGGATTGTGTCGTTGGGATTCCAAAGTTTAATTTAGGAGCGGGTTTGCAAACACCTCTGAATGCAGCGTGGGTTTCTGGCTTCATTGTGAAACATTTTACTCTCTTACAGCAGCGAGTGCTGAGAAGATCACAATTGTTCAAAGCCCGGTGTCCTTTAATGTAACCGAGGGGGAGATAGCGGTGCTATATTGCACGCTCGAAGGATTACGTGGAGTCGGTGTCTTCATGTGGTACAGGGACAGTAAAGGTGGAAGTGAGCTTTCTAACAGTACACCAGAATACGCAGGCCGGGTCATTGGACCAAGTAGGGAGGAATCGGACGGAAAGACGATCTCTTCGATTCAGTTAACAAATGTAAGATTCAGCGATGCGGCGACCTATTATTGCAAAGTGGGATGTATAATCGCGGGTGAATATTATGGGTCAGGAACAAAACTGATTGTGACAGGTAAGCCTCTTAATCGCTCCTATGTTAAGAAACTAATTAGCCAACATGGTGAAGTAGCTTTGCATATTACCTGCTGTAATCTTCAGAACAGATAGAGCAAAGATAGTGATATAGACTTCAAGGTTATTGGCAGACATTGAAGGAACATCTAACTTCTCAGAGCCTGGCAACATCTGTCTTTGTAATGGTTCAATTCGTGCAAATATGTCCACTGGGGCAGCACAGGAACGGGTATAGGATTCGACTCTCAGGTCCTTCGAGTCCACAAAAACAAGATCAAAGCTGAACTGTTACCTGAAGTGCAAATCCAGTGACTGGGTTCAATGCTCCCCACACGGGGCAAGCAACCCCTCAGCACTGAATCTATTAAACTTGCTAAGAACTGTATACAATTCCATGGGACTCTCCCCTCCCCCCTCCTATTCTCCCTACCCCGTTCCTCCCTCCCCTACCCCGTACCCCCACCCTCCCCCTCCGCGCCACCCTTCCCCACCCCCTCCCCCTCCTCCCTCTCCTCTCCCCCCCCCTCCCTCTCCTCTTCCCCCTCCCTCTCCTCTTCTCCCGTCTCCTCCCCCTCCTCCTCGACTGAGTTCCATAGCACCAGGAACGCAAGTTGAATTCTGGCCTCGGGTCACTGCCTCTGTGGAGTTTGCACATTCTCCCCGTGTCTGTGTGGGTTTTCCCCAGGTGCGCCGGTTTCCTCCCACAGTCCAAAGACGTGCACGATAAGTTGATTGGCTATGCTAAATTGACACAAATATCAAGGGGATTGACAGGGTAAAAGTGTGGGGTTACGGGAATAGGGCCTGTGAGGTAATGCGTTTTGGAAGGTCTAATACAGATAGGAAATACACAGTAAATGGCAGAATCCTTAAGAGTATTGATAGGCAGAGGGATCTGGATCTACAGGTACACAGGTCACTGAAAGTGGCAACACAGGTGGAGAAGGTAGTCAAGAAGACATATGGCATGCTTGCCTTCATCGGCTGGGGCATTGAGTTTAAAAATTGGCAAGTCATGTTGCAGGTTTATAGAGCTTTAGTTAGGCCGCACTTGGAATATAGTGTTCAATTCTGGTCGGCATACCACCAGAAAGATGTGGAGGCTTTGCAGAGGGTACAGAAAAGATTTACCAGGATGTTGCCTGGTATGGAGGGCATTAACTATGAGGAGAGGTTGGAGAAACTTGGTTTGTTCTCACTGGAATGACGGAGGTTGAGAGGCGACCTGATAGAAGCCTACAAGATTATGAGGGGCATGGACAGAGTGGATAGTCAGAAGCTTTTTTCCAGGGTGGGAGAGTCAATTATGAGGGGGCATAGGTTTAAGGTGCGAGGGGCAAGGTTTAAAGGAGATATACGAGGCATGTTTTTTAAACAGAGGGTGGTGGGTGCCTGGATCTCGCTGCCGAGGGAGGTAGTGGAAGCAGATACGATAGTGAGTTTACAGGGACATCTGGACAAATACGTGAATAGGATGGGAATAGAGGGATATGGTCCCTGGAAGGGTAGGGGCTTTTAGTTCAGGCAGTGTGGTCTGTGCAGGCTTGAAGAGCCGAAGGGTCTGTTCCTGTGATGTAATTTTCTTTGTTCTTTTTTCTTTGTGGTCGGTACAGACTCGATGGGCCGAATGGCCGCCTCCTGTCCCACTATATGATTCTATGAAATCAACTCAGTTTCCTGAATCCTCAGACCTCAGTAAAATAATCATGAATTTGACTTCTTTACTTCAAAAGGTAAAATGCTGAATGAAATGTCCTGCTCCTTTATTCTAATGGAGAAGTTAGCATTTCATTTTCGTCGTCCAATGTCTGCAGAAGGGAAGAGTTTAGACAGGCGCTCCTGAGGATTGTGTCGTTGGGATTCCAATGCTTAATTTAGGAGCGGGTTTGCAAACACCTCTGAACGCAGCGTGGGTTTCTGGCTTCAATGTGAAACATTTTACTCTCTTACAGCAGCGAGTGCTGAGAAGGTCGCAGTTATTCAAACCCCGATATCCCTCAATGTAACCGAGGGGGAGACAGCGGTGCTGTACTGCACGCAGGAAGGGTTATGTGGAGTCGGTGTCTACATGTGGTACAGGGGCAGTCAAGGTGGAAGTGAGCTTTCTAACAGTACACCAGAATACAGAGGCCGGGTCATTGGACCAAGTAGGGAGCAATCGGACAGAAAGACGAGCGCTTCGATTCAGTTAACAAACGTGACATTGAGCGATGCGGCCACCTATTATTGCAAAGTGGGATTTATAACAGCGGGTGAATATTATGGGCCAGGAACAACACTGATTGTGACAGGTAAGCATCTTAATCGCTGCTATGTTAAGAAACTAATTAGCCAACATGGTGGAGTAGCTTTGCAAATTAACTGCTGCAATTTTCAGAACAGATAGAGCAAAGATAGTAATACAGACTTCAAGGTTATAGGCAGACATCGAAGGAACATATACCTTCTCAAGGCCCGGTCACATCTGCCTTTGTAATGGTTCAATTCGTTCAAATATATCCACTGGGGCAGCACAGGAACAGGTGTAGGATTCGACCCTCAGGTCCTTCGCGTCCACAACAACAAGATCAAAGCTGACCATGAAGTGCACTAATCCCGTGACTGGTTTCAATGCTCTCCACACGGGGCAAGCAACCCCTCAGCACTGAATCTATTAAACCCGCTAAGAACTGTACACAATTCCCTCCCTCTCCCCCTCTCCCCCTCCCATTTCGCCTTACCTCCATGCACTGTATCCCTATTCTGCTCAATCTCACCTCTCATCCCAGGAAGCATTCTTGTGAAGCAAATAATCCCAGTTTCGATTCGGTCTCAGTTCATAGATCACTGCTCTTTTGGCAGTGGGCGATCTAATATTTCCCAGTTGGGTTAACTATGCCTGCTGGTGGAAATAAAGGATACCCCACAAACAGTCCAATTAGAATGTTTAAACAATACTTGTTAGATATTCACAGGCGGGTTTGTGTTGCAGGGCTTGGCTTGATCACCAATCTGAAATCTACAGTGTTTATTACCTATTCCCAAAGACAGTTTCCATGTGCTAATGAGAATGGCATCTTGTAATGAAATACTAATTACCTAAATTAATTAACTTTGATATTTGTACACCTATGCCTCTTTTTGGGCCAACCAAATAAACCAACTCAAATTAACTCAAGGATAAAGTAAAAGGGGCAGCTCCCCAAAAGGAGGGGGAACAGCCCAAACAAAATCAAAGTACATAGGAAACTTGAAAACATCAAATTATAATGTGATTATTAGGGTCGATAAAGCACCCCAACCCCTGCGGTGCCCAACGGACGCGGAAGGCGTCAACTGCGCCCGTGCACAGCGCATGCTCCCTCTCCAGGGACATTTGTACACCTATGTGGAGTCAGTCTTCGAGTGTCGGTTAAGTCACTTGAAGCAACGAATCTGATTAGACGGCTGATTTAATTAACTCTCCGGTGGCAATAGAAATTCGCCCACTTTAGCATATTCCTAACTGAATCATTCAATTAATTTCCTAATGTGGTCACCATCGTTATGTAACCAAACGCAGCAATAATTTTTTGCACAGTTTAGTCACTCACACATTAGCTAATCAACTAAACCATTTTGCTCATTTGATTGAGACAAACATTCCTCAGGAAACTTGATGAATTCCCCCACTCCTCCTCCGATGGCCACACGAGATACTGGAATCCATCTGCAGAGGCAGACGGAAAGCCTCCGGCTAACAAGGCATCTTTGGGGCAGCCCCGAGGAGCTGAATTGTCTCCTTCTGCTCCTAATTCCTATGTTCCTCTACCATGCTAACGGTGTAGTTAATTGGAACTTTGCAAAAGGCAAAACAGAAATCCAAGGATTTTCGCTGCCCGGCTTAATCCGAGTTAAGAGATGCATCGGTTTGAGTCCATTTGATTAATTCTTTCTGAATATCCCCCCCCCCCCCCCCCCCCCCACTATCGCAGCCTTGGAGTTGTATACTATTGTCTGGTCCAGTATCCTCGCCCCCAGGATCATTTCAATCAACCCTATTCGGTGCATCGTTTAATTTCTCTCTCTAACTCTTTAATTATGATGTAATCCATATAGTTAAGGTGGGAGTGACGACGATGGGAAAAGAAGCAAAAAATAAATGACGTTTGTTTTCTTATAGCAGCGGAGACGTGGAATCAGAGGCCGGCTAATTCCATGGATGCATCGACGGCCCTGCTTATAACAAAAACACTGTTTGTACTGGTCCTGTTCTCGACGGGAACTATTGTCATATATTACCAAAAGAAAAGCAAAGGTGCATGTTGTTTCTATGTGTAATCTCAATCCTTCATAGTGCCAACAGATCGGCCGCATTTTTATTTAAAGTTATCCGAGCTATGCATCAATTTCATTTTTGTAACGCTTTACAATTCCAAGGTTCAAGCTCAAAAATTGCAAATTATGAAATTAAGGCAATCTGTTTCCGTCCACCAGCGCGGCTGGTGAGAATTGTTGACTAAATTTAACAGTCCCAATTCCGCAATGCATTCGGATAGCGAAGTGAACCCGGTGAAGTTGCAAGCTTATTACTCTTTCGGCGACAAAATACATATAATCTCCACAATTAACCTCTAGTAATTAAACAAAATGCTGAATTTCACCTTTCCATTATAAGATTGACCGTTAATTAATTACAATGAAAATATAATCCTGTCTAAGGTTGTAATTTCGCTATAATCAGCGGAAGTTATCAATTATCTTAATGAGAACGAGTTCATTTATATCCTTGTTCTGTTGTTCTAATGAGCAGAATCAGTTTTCAGATGTGATACATTTAAGTTTAATGTGAACTTATTATTGTCACAAGTCGGCTTACATTAACACTGCACTAAAGTTACTGTGAAAATCCCCTCGTCCCCACACTCCAGCGCCTGTCCGGGTACACTGAGGGAGAATTGAGTATGACCAATGCACCTAACTAGCACGTCTTTCCGACTGTGGGAGGAAAGCGGAGCACCCGGAGGAAATCATGCAGAAACGGGGAGAACGTACAGACTGCACCATATGTGACCCAAGCCAGGAATCGAACCCAGGTCCTTGGCGCTGTGAGGCAACAGTGCTAACCACTCTGTTCACAGAATCCGACAGTACAGAAGGAGGCCATTCGGCCCATCGAGCTTGCATCGACCACAAGCCCACCCAGGTCCTATTCCCGTAACCCCATGCATTTACCCTAGGTAGTCCCACTAACACTAAGGGGCAATTTAGCATGGTCAATCCACCTAACCCGCACATCTTTGGGCTGTGGGAGGAAACCGGAGCACCCGGAGGAAACCTACGCAGACATGGGGAGAATGTGCAAACTCCACACAGACAGTGACCCAAGCCAGGAATTGAATCCAGGTCCCTGGCCCTGTGAGGCAGCAGTGGTAACCACTGTACCACCAAAGTCTGCCACGGTGCTGTGAAAAGGGGAATTATTTTTTTCATTTATTTAACTCTCATGATTGCTTTAGCTGTATGTGTCAGGTATCAGATGGCCCGAAGGTCGATGGTTGGAGTCGGTGTCACTGAAGACGAGTTGCACATTCACAAAGCGTTGATAAATACCGTTTTCGTTTGCAAATGAATGTGAATTTGCTGCTGGAACCTGTGACTGCGCACTTCCGCCTTTGTTTTAATGTTTTGAAAGTAATGAAAATAAAATACTTGGCACATGCCTGAATGCTTAAAGGAAAACTAAACCAGAAAGGCTCGGAATATTGAGCCATCTAATCGATATCCACGTGGTGAAACAGGCAAGGTGATGTTTCAGTGTAACACGAGGTGGAAAGTAACACTCCTAATCAAATGGAAACTGTGCCGTAACAGGCGATCAATGCACTGCATCCAGTTTACACCTCGATGGTAAATTGAGAACATAAGAACATAAGAACTAGGAGCAGGAGTAGGCCACCTGGCCCTTCGAGCCTGCTCCGGCATTCAATAAGATCATGGCTAATCTTTTTGTGGACTCAGCTCCACTTACCCGCCCACTCACCATAACCCTTAATTCCTTTACTGGTCAAAAATTTATCGACCCTTGCCTTAAAAACATTCACTGAGGTAGCCTCAACTGCTTCACTGGGCAGGGAATTCCACAGATTCACAACCCTTTCTGTGAAGAAGTTCCTCCTCAACTCAGTCCTAAATCTGCTTCCCCTTATTTTGAGGCTGTGGCCCTTCGTTCTTGTTTCACCTGCCAGTGGAAACAACTTCCCTGCTTCTATCTTATCTATTCCCTTCATAATCTTATATGTTTCTATAAGATCTCCCCTTATTCTTCTGAACTCTAATGAGTATAGCCCCAGTCTACTCAGTCTCTCCTCATAGGCCAACCCTCTCAACTCCGGAATCAACCTAATGAATCTCCTCTGCACCACCTCCAGTGCCAGTATATCCTTTCTCAAGTAAGGAGACCAAAACTGTACACAGTACTCCAAGTGTGGCCTCACCAGCACCTTATATAGCTGCAACATAATCTCGCTGTTTTTAAACTCCATCCCTCTAGCAATGAAGGACACAATTCCATTTGCCTTCTTAATTACCTGCTGCACCTGCAAACCAACTCCTTCAGATTCCTTGAGAATGAACATCATATTGCCTGAGCGGAAAATGCCCCCAAATTCCTGTTAACAAACCGACACCTCTAAGATATGTGTGCCATCAGCACCTGCTTTCACCTCCCCAACATTCCCTGATGTCGCCCCAGTCTCCGCTTCCTCATTCATTCTTTCTATGTCCCCATTGTCGTCTATACAAACATAGGATTGGCTGATCTCTCGAAATCTACCCACAACGCCAATGCCAGTGTCTTAACCCGCAGGCAATTCCCGCTGCACTATCGCCTCTGTGCTCGCTGACACACATCGGCTCGCATTTAAGCGATGCATTGGTTTTAAGGTTCGTATCCTCGTTTTCAATTGCCTTTATGAGCTTGCCCTTTCCCATATCACTGACCAAGACCAGCCGAGATATTTGTTCTCCTCTTATTCTGGCCTATTGCGCACTCCCAGTTAGAATTGCTTCACAATTAGTGATTCTTCGGTTGTGGCTCTTTAGTTGTCTCGGATCCAAGCTGTGGTATTCCCGCTTTATATCTCTCCACCTATTCACCGGGCTTGCCGTCAATCTGTTACGAGAGGAGTTCGACCTATCAGTAAGGATGTCATCCTTCAGTTATAAAGCTCATTAGTGAGACCACGGCCGGAATCCTCCCTTCCCGCTCGCCACTGGAATTTTAGCGGGCGGGCTGAGGAGAATGTGAAATGCCATTGCCGGTCGGGCGGGAATTTCCAGCTTTTTGACCAGAGCCGCCGGAGAATTCTGCCCTACAGTAAGCAGTGTAGATCTCCTTGTTTAAGAAAGGATGTAAATGCATTGAAGGCGGTTCAGAGGGGTTTTAACCAGTTTGATAGTTGGAATGAATGGGTTCTCTTATGAAAAACGTTTGGGCGGACCGGGCTTGTTTCCACTGAAGTTTAGAAGAGCGAGAGATGATTTCATTGAATGTTATAGAGTCACAGAGGTTTACATAATGGAAACAGGCCCTTCGGCCCAACATGTCCATGCCACCCTTTCTTTTTTAAAACCCCTAAGCTAATCCCAATTGCCCGCATTTGGCCCATATCCCTCTATCCCCATCGTACCCATGTAACTATCTAAATGCTTTTTAAAAGACAAAATTGTACCCGCCTCTACTACTGCCTCTGGCAGCTTGTTCCAGACACTCACCACCCTCTGTGTGAAAAAATTGCCCCTCTGGACACTTTTGTATCTCTCCCCTCTCACCTTAAACCTATGCCCTCTAGTTTTAGTTATAATATCCTGAAATGTGACAAAGTGGATGTGGAAAAGTTGTTTCCTCTTGTGGGTGAGTCAGAAGAAGGGTAGAGTGTTTAAAAATGAAGGGTCTCACAGATAAAGCAGAGATGAGGATTTTTAAAAATTCTCTAAGAGGGTTATGTCGCTATGGAACTCTTTGCCTCAGAAGATGGTGGCGACGGGGTTTCTGAATAACGTGAAGGCAGAGGTAGACGGATGTGTGTTAGGCAAGGGAATCAAAGGTTATCTGGGGTCGTTGGAGAATGTGAAACTCAATATAAACAGAAGAGCCACGATCTTATTGAATGGCGAAGCAGGCTGGAGGAGTAGAGTGGCCTGCTTAGACTCCTATTTCGAAGGTTCGTATGTCTTCAACATAATCCTTACAATTTTCTCCTTCGAGCAAGGTTTCAGTCACCTGACCTAACATCTCCTTATATGGTTCAATGCATGGTTAGTTCTGTAATATTTCCCTGAAGGTTTTTCTTGAAGGTTTTCCCTGAAGGTGTAATAATGTCAAAGGCGTAATGTTTTTTTTATTAGAAGAAGAAAGATACATCACAGAACATTTCCCCTTTGTTTCTTCAGGCGGCTCTCTTCAGGCTAACTTACTGTATTGCAATAAAACTTGAGATGAATCAGAATGAAGAAGTTAGCTATCATATTTAAACAAAAGCTCTATCATTCTTACACGCGAAAGGGTTCAAAAATCTTGCCATAGTTTGTGAACTTTGAAATATTCGTGATACTTCTTCAAGGCAAACACTTGCGTCATTGCGGTCTTTAACACTGGGGATAAAGGGGGTAAAATATTTGCACTATTCTTTTGTCCTTCTCTGTTTTCTCCCAAAACCCAATTTTCACTTTCTTCTGTTCGGGAACAGTCTGTGAGACAGGTCCTCAAAATGACATCTGAAAATAATACCAACTTTAAAGAAAAACTTTCCTCATGGCAGAGGGCATGAGTATAAAGTGAGGAGTAAATGGCTCAGAGAAGACCTGAGGGAGAAAATAAATCACCCAGATGTGGTGGAAATATGGAAATGCGGTGCGTGAGAGGGTGGTGAAGGCATGTACTCTCACTATATTTAAGAAGTATCAGGACGAGCACTTAATTAGCCAAGGCATAAAAGGCTGTGGATCACGTGTTGGTAAATGATCAGAGAATCATACAGTGCGGTAGGAGGCCATTTGGCCCATCGAGCCTGCACGGACCACAATCCCACCTCGGCCCTATCCCCTTAATCCCGTGCATTTACCCCTGGCAGTCTCACTACCACCAAGTGACAATTTAGCATGGCTAATCCACCTAACCTGCACATCTTTAGATTGTGGGAGGAAGCCGGAGCACCCGGATGAAAACCATGCACACACGGAGAGAACGTGCAAACGCCGCACAGTGACCCAAACCGGGAATCGAACCTGGGTCCCTGGCGCTGTGAGGCAGCAGTACTAACCACTGTGCCATCGTGCCACCCCCAAATAGGATTAGTATAGATTACTATTTGATGGTCGGCATAGACATGGTGGGCCAAAAGTCCTGATGCTGTGCTGTATGACTCTATGACTACAATTACAGAATCACAGCATCATAGAATAGAATTATAGAATCCCGACAATGCAAAAGTCAGCCATTCGGCCCATCGAGTCTGCACTGACTTGGGACCTACATATCTTGGGAAACTATTGGACAATTTAGCACGACCAATGCATCTAACCTACACATCTCTGGACTGTGGGAGGAAACCGGAGCACCTGGAGGAAACCCACGCAGACACGGGGTGAACATGCAAACTCCACACAGACAAAGCTTTAATTGATCTTGGGTCCCTGACGCTATCAGACAACAAGTGCTAACCAGCGTTCTACCATGTCACAAAGTACTTCATGTTCAAAGGGGATTTTCCCAGGTCATTTTCAATGTTTCTGTCCTGATTCTTATATTTTATGAAATGAACTCATTGGTTATTTTCTCTGTTGCAAAACGCACTTTAATGAAATTCAGTCCAAATCAGCATCTTTATTTTATTGTAAATACATTTCAGTTTCTTATCGCCCACACACGTTGAAACACCTCAAACATGTTTGACAATTGCAATGTGGGATCTTCCTCCACTTTAGGGCGCACAGACAAAAATGACAGTCACATTTCCATGTGTGTATACACACGGAGCAACGCACAAACATCAAACCACATCCAACAAGACCACAAAGAGTTAAAGCAAATGTGCTTGGAACACACTGACCTGTAGCCCGGATATCTAGTGGACAAAATAAATTAATATGACCAGCCTCTGGATGTCAAATCGAGCTTGGAGGGGAGAGACATGTCCTCACAGCGATGATGCCACTCACACTTTTGCAAACTGGTGCTTTTATCTCTGATGAGTCCACAGCCAATTTGTATACACGCAGCCCAGGTCATAATCCTTTGATGTTCTGCTTCTTCTTATGGTGCCTTAGTCTTCATACTGACGATACAGAGCCTCTTCCCTTATCCTGCCTATGCAGTTGGTAGCTACATGTACCACGACAATTTGATTCTCCCCCCTCCCACTGCATGTCCCCCTCAAATCTGAGCAAATGTCCTGAACCCTAGCACCGG
Source organism: Mustelus asterias (assembly GCF_964213995.1). NCBI lineage: Eukaryota > Metazoa > Chordata > Chondrichthyes > Carcharhiniformes > Triakidae > Mustelus > Mustelus asterias. The sequence goes on along the minus strand of NC_135808.1, from coordinate 20,513,738 downwards.
GCAGTCAACACAGCTTTTAAAGTTTATTTATTGGTGTCACAAGTAGGCTTACATTAACACTGCAATGAAGTTACATTGAAAATCCCCTAATCGCCACACTCCGGTGCCTGTTTGGGTACAGTGAGGGAGAATTTAACATGGCCAACGCACCTAATCAGCACGTCATTCAGACTGTGGGAGGAAAGCGAAGCGCCCGGAGGAAACCCACTCAGTTACGGGGGGAACGTGCAGCCTCTGCACAGACAGTGAGCCAAGCCAGGAATCGAACCCATGTCTCCGGCACTATGAGACAGCAGTGCTAACTGTGCCACTGTCTGCACTCTGACTCTTTGCTGCAGAGCAAGAGGGTCAACCTTTCTCACCATAGTGTCCTTTACTATGACTACATTCCTGTTTGCTCCCACAAACCCTCTCGCCGACTGCCAACTGTCACCTGCGCCCCTCCCCAATGTCCCCGCACTTCACCAGTTTCCTGTAACAACAACAGTTTCATGGCCAGCCTGCTCATCCACCCTGCAGCCTTCGCTTTCATCCAGACAGGTTGTCAACACCTACAACCTGTTTGAGATGTGCAATGTCTGAGGTTGCTCCAGTACACTCTGCTTGGTCTCTTTCCCTGCCTCACTCACGGCTATATCCTCCTGTCCCTCACCGCTGACCAAAACAAACATCCTATTCCAAGAGTTCTGACTGTCTTTTGGAACAATGTGTCAAGTTATTTCTCCCCTTCCCTTACGTTGCACTGCGTCTGTTGTTCGATTTCCATATCAATAATCCTGATCCGGAAATCTACACTCTCTGCACTATTGTTTATCCTTGTTGCGTTGGCATTCATAACTACCCACATTCCCCAGCTGCAGTGCAACACCTGTCATGCATTGTTACTTATATTATTCAGTTAATTTAATTGTTTTTTTAATTACGTGCTAGTCAGGTGCATTGGCCATGCTAAATTCTCCCTCAGTGTACCCTAACAGGCCCTGGAGTGTGGCGACTGGGGGATGTTCACAGTAACTTCATTGCAGTTATTGTAAGCCTATTTGTGATACTAATACATCAACTTAAAAAATACGTTAATTCACATATAGGCTACAATGTACTGTAGAAATTAAATGCGAGTACCACTGACAACTACAGGTTATACGTATCCCAAGTAAAAAATAATATGTTTTTGGTGTTTTTTTCAAGAATTTTATTTTAATTTGAATGTTTTAATTGCTTTTATTTATAGATCAACCCTAACTCCGATGTGCTAAATTGGTTATTAACATACTGTCACCGACACGAATCATTAACTGGCCAATCAACTTACGATCTATTTACAATAGTATAATTCCTATACACGTCTTAACCTTAAGAATAGAAGAAGCTTAACCACTCCTAGATACTTATTAAACCACTGGCTACTTCTGCAACCAATCTAATCGCTCCTTTTCTCTAATGCTGCCAAATGCTTTCAATTTCCCACTGCCTCTCCACCGACACTGTTTTTGCAGTTCCACTGCCTCTCTACATGCTGTTTTTAATCCCCCACTGTCCTGTTCAGTGGCTGTTTTGAATCTCCCACTGCCTCTCAGCTCGCTGGTTCCAATCTCCCATCGCCCCCCTATTCACCCGTTTTTTGCTCCACTCGCGCTTTCACTGACTCTCGACCTTCTGTTTTCAATGTCCCATTGGCCCTCCACATGCACAGTTTTCACACCCCCAATGCTCCACCACCCGTACTGTTCTCAATCCCCACATCCTTTCCAATGTTTGACCTGATGCCGGGAATTCACGAGGTGCGATGCTCAATTCGAGAACTCCCAACGCAACTCCGTCCTCACTGAATAACACCGTGACAACACCTCTGGGGCATGAGCAGAAACGATGTTGGAAAAGTTTGGACATTTGTTGTGCGGTATTATTCAGTGTATCTGAATACGCCCAATTGTTGCTTCATAAATTCACGGGAGACCTCTCCCACTTTTGGATAGCTGCGAGTACGGAGGATTCTGCTGACTCAATTGGAGTTAGTGCAACTGTCTCGTCTCTGGTGTCTGGTTCCGGGTATTACTACTTTTCGACTTTTGTGATCAACATTACTAACTTTTGTTTACACTTTTATTAATTAATTAGTTGAACTGAAATTTCACAGTTGCTGTGGTGGAAACATAGAAATTGCAAGCAGGAGAAGGCCATTCGGCCCTCCCAGCCTGCTCCTTGATTCAATATGGTGATGGCTAACCCTCTATCTTAACGCCATATTTCTAATCTCTCCCCATATCCCTTGACATCACTTGAGTTTAGAAATCTATACATTTTCTTGTTAACACTTTTAATGACTTGACCTCCAAAGTCTTCTGTGGTGGAGTATTCCAACGGTTCACCACGCTGTGAGTGAAGAAATCTCTCCTCGTATCTCAGTCCTAAGTGGCCTACCGGTATCTTTGGACTGTGACCCTTTGTTCTAGACGTCCCATCCAGAGGAATACACAACAACACACGAAATAGAATCAGGAGTCAGCTAACAGGCCCTTCAAACCTGCAGCAAAATTCAGTGCGATCTACGCCAGCCTCAAGTCCTTTTTTGTGCCATTTCACCACAACCCTCTATTCCTTCAGCTATCAAATATTTATGCACCTCCACTTTGAATATTTCTCATGATCCAACCTCCATCACCCTCTAGAGCCAAGGATTCCAGAGAATCATCACCCTCTGTGAGAATTTTCCCCGCACCTCAGTTTTAAATGACCAGCCCTTTATCTTGTAGCTATGTCCCCTGCCAAGCCCCCCTCATAGTCTTATTTGTTTGAATAAGATAACACCTCACTCTCCTAATCTCCAAGGAATACAGACCCAGACTGTTCAGTCTCTCTTGATAGGACAACACTCTCATTTCAGGAATTAGCCTGGGGAATCTATATACTTTATTTAAGTAAGAGGACCAAAACTGTCCATAATATTCCACGCGAGGCCTCATCAACAGCTTGCACTATTGCAACAAAACCTCTCTATTTTTAAACTCCAACCCCTTTGTGATAAAGGCCAAAATGCCGTTTGACTTCTTAACCATTTGTTGGACCTGCCTGCTCGCTTTTATATGTGCACATTCATAGTGCTCATTATAGTGCACTATTAGTGTGCACTATAATGCACATTCATAGTGTGCATGAATCACACTATGAATCATAGTGTGATTCATGCACTAGAATGCCTAGATCCCTCTGTACTTCACTCACCTGCAGTCTCTCTGCATTTTGATAATAATCTGCCTTTTGATCGTTCCTACCAAAGTGCATCACCTCACACTTCCCCACATTAATCCCCATTCTCCAGGTTTTCACCTAGTCAGCCAATCCATCTATATCCCATTTCAGAACCACAATATCCTCATCACAATAAGCCTATCTGCCTATCTTCATATCATTGGCAAATTTCGAATCTTTGCATCATGTTCCTTCCTTCAGACCATCAATGTAAATTGTGAATAATTGCAGGCCAAGAACTGCTCTCTGCGGTACTCCACTTGTTATATCTTTCCACTCTGAAAAGGACCCATTTATTCCAACTCACTGTTTTCTGTCTGACAGCCAGTGTTCAATCCATGCTACACTTCCTCCAATTTCCTGGGTGTTTCCTTCAAGCACTAACCTCTTATGCAGCACCTTGTCAAATACTTTTAGGAAATCTAAATACACTACATTTACAGGTTTCCCTCCATCTACTCTCCCTGTTACATCCTCGAACACTTTGAGAAAATTTGTCAAACATGGTTTGCCATTCATAAAACCATGTTCACCAGGTTTGATTGCATTCAGCTTTCTGAAATGATTACCTATTTCCTCTTTGATTATTAGCCCCGGTATCATGTCAATAATATGTTAAATTAACTCACCTATCATTACCTGCCTTCTGCCTTTCTCCCTTTTGAACAAGGCGGTCATATTGGCTGTTCTCCAATCTTCAGGTATTCTCCCAGAATTTAACAGGAGAATTGGTTGTTAACAATTTCAACCAATAGGTCCACTATCTCGGCAACCACTTCCAATAAAACCCTCGCGTTCAGTTCACTGGCTCCTGGTGACATGTCCACTTTTAACCTCTTGACTTTCTCTAATACTCTATCCCTTGTAATTTGGACTTTTGTAAGTTCTACCTTGATATTTGAAATCTGATATCTTAGGGATATTTGCAATGTCATCCACTGTAAAAGCTGATGCAAACAAATATTTAGCTTATCCACCATTTCTTTGTTTGCTGTTATAAATTCACCCGCCCCGTTCAGCAGAAGTCCCACATTTACCTTAGCAGTCGACTTCATGTTTATATAAGCATATTGACTTTTACTGGTTGTTTTTATGCTGCATGCAAGTTTTATCTCAAAGTTCATTCATTCCCTCTTTATGAGCTTTTTTTTTAGTTTTTTGCTGCTAGGTCCTAAAGGCGGCATGGTGGCACAGTGGTTAGCACTACTGCCTCACAGTGCCAAGGACCCGGGTTCGATTCCCAGCTTGAGCCACTGTGTGTGTGGAGTCTGCACATCCTCCCACACTCCAAACATGCGCAGGCTGGATTACTTGGCCATGCTAAATTGCCCCTTAGAGTTAGGGGGTTTGCTAGGGTTATGGGGATAGGGCTTAGGTGGGATTGCTGTCGTTGCAGACTCGATGGGCCGAACGACCTCCTTTGGCACTGTAAGGATTCTATGATTCTACTTCCCAGTCCTCTGGTCCACCACTATCCCTTGCCATATTGTATATTCTGCTTTTCAAACTAACATTATCTTCGACCTACTTTGTCAACCGTAGACTTTGTCTCTTTCTTGTGGTCACCATGTTTTGATTGGAATTAACTCAACATTTTGGAACAGTTATTTGAAAATCGGCCACTACTGACCTGAATCTTCGCTTGTTTTTTCAGTTCACCTTAAATGACTCTTCCCTCATTCAATTATAATTGCCCTTATTTAAGTTGAAGACATGGGTTATGGACCTATGGCGTTTACCCTCAAACTGTACCTGGAATTCTATCATATTGTGGTCATTATCCCTAGGGGATCCTTAACCACACGATCCCTTATAAATCCTTCTTCGTTACACATATAACATCACTGCATCCAGTCTGTACAGCCCCGTCCGTATCGTGTACTGTTCAACGCGTTTTTTGCGTTTCACCAGTACCTCGAGCATTAGCCTGGGCTTTTGGATTACAGACCTGTCACATCACAATTAGGCGGCAATAACTCCAGGCCGCCCGGTCGAGTTTAAACCTGTGCAACTCTGTTATGTGAGAATGAATATCGAAACAGAGCAGTAGCGAAGATGAAGTCGAACGGGAAAGTCCTGACAGAGGGACATGGGTGCAAAAGAAGCAATTCAGCCTCTCGAGATTCAATGGAATTCAATTCGTGCACCGATGATCGGTATCATATATCATATATTTGGAAGAGAGTAATTCTGGGGTTAATTTTACTGTTGGAGGCAATATAAAATGGGTATTAGCCAGGCTTTGTCTGCAAGTGATTTGAACAGAAAGAAAAACTGAGTGTTGTGTATTATGGGCATCCAATTGGGTTTCGTCTGCTTTGTACCCACCGCCAGTTAAAACGCCCCAATCAGAGCGATTCACAAACTGTGAGTTACTCACAAAGAAGTAAATTACCTGTAATACCAAGAATCCTTTTCATCTTCCTTGTTCCGCATTACCACGTTCTCCTGATCCTTCAGAAACATTAATAGGCACCATGCTATTTTTTATCATTCATTCGTGGGATATGGGCGCTGCTGGCTGGCCAGCATTTATTGCCCATTGCTAGTTGTCCGAGGGCAGTTGAGAGTCAACCACATTGCTGTGGCTCTGGAGTCACATGTAGGCCAGACCAGCTAAGAACGGCAGATTTCTTTTCCTGAAGGACATTAGTGAATCAGATGGGGTTTTCCAACAATCGCTTCACAGTCATCAGTAGATTCTGAATTTTTACATTGATTCAAATTCAAATGCCACCAGCTGCTGTGGTAGGATTCGAACCCGAATCCCCATAACATTAACTGAGCTGCTGGATTCATAGTTCAGCGATAATACCACGAGGCCATCGCCTCCCCATGTCATTATTTTTATTGGGAGGAAGAACGTTTCCCCAATTCCCCTAATCCGCAAACTCTTTGGTCTGTAGTTGATTCAGTCTCATTCTTTGAATAAAGCAGTTGCAAACACACAAAGCTTTGCGGTCCTGCAATTTCGCACGTGCCCCTAACGGTATGCATCTCCTACCTCACTTTCTTTGAACCTATAGTTCAGAAGCCGGCCAGTACGAGACACTGAAAACCTCAAAGCAGTGGAAGCACGAACTAAGTGTGAGAGAAAAATAATCTTCATCTGATATTTTCCATTGCGTCACATCCAGTCGGTTTCATTGGCATAAACATCTATTTAAAACATGAGCTGTGATCTTCTCTCAGTTCCACGAATAAACTGTGAATAATTTAGTTGCATTCAAGCAGCAGTCAGCATGGTTTCCAGTTCCGAGCTCTGCATCCTGGTTCTTGGTTTGGGTAAGTACTTTCCTGAATTCACATTTTGGTATAAAGCTGAACGCAACGCATTGTCATCCATGAGCTTTACCACGCGTAGACATGTTATCACATTGACACAGAACAATCCATGCTCAACAGGCGATTTACTCCAGGCAGGAATGTCCCTTCAGTTATCTTCTTTCATTTCATTCAATGTGGATGGGGCAGCAATACACAAGTTCCTCTTATAACCCTGTGAGCACAAGGGTTCAGACCTCGGCTGGAATGGTCTTCCCTCGAGTTCCAAGCTGGCGTTTTGTTTTCCCCTAATCTGACATGATGGGATATTGACTACGCAATGACTTCCGAGACCGATTGAACTTCGTTGGCACCAATCCGACTATCTACATCAGCAAAGGCTTGAAAAAAATTCTTTCATCGAATGTGGGCAATGCGTTGTGTTGTTCAGCCTCAGTCGCATGTCGGACACACTAAACCAGGGAGGGGGTTCCCAACGACAGTCAATGGAAGCTTCACAGCCACCGTTGCTGAGACTATCCATCAACTCCACTATTCATCTGAACTCATGTATCCAGCACATCAGTTTGGGCCTCGGGATTACCGGACCGGTAGCAATACCATTGCGCCGCCGTCTCCCCATAAATAAAACATGGAGGTTTGGTGCTGTGATAGACAACTATCGCCAGTTGGATCCCACTACTTAACTCGATGCTGTAAATAGTGGATGAGGAACAGGCTACGGGATTTGTCAGAAAAATATAAAAAAATCAACACTCATAATTTCTCTATGCTTATTTAATAGAATCATAGAATCATAGAATCACTACAGTGCAGAAGGAGGCCATTTGGCCCGTCGAGTCTGTACCGAACACAATCCCGCTCTGGCCCTATTCCCGTAACCCCACATACTTCCCCTGCAAGTCTCCCTGACACTCGGGTCAATTTAGCAATACATTAACACATCGAAGCTGATTGTTCCTGAACCTTGAAGAATGACTAAGGTATTCATAACTTTTAGCAAAAATTCAAACGGGCGTTTGAAGGGTCTCCCGTTATACACACAGTCCGAATTTCCTTTCCTTAATTTGAACAGCAAATAAAACACGGGGAGCGGATACCTGGGCTATCGCGAAAATTTAAAATTATTCCCAGGACAGTTAAAGACACGCACATTTTATAACCTATTGGTAAAAGTAGAATCAGATGAGCAAAGGATAGCTGTGGCTCATTTGATGCAGTCCTTTAACTTTGTGATTGAATATTTTAACTACAATTATGTTTCAGAGGCTTGCACCTTGCTTCGTTTATGTTAATGGGTCGCACTTATTACGTGTTCTTAAGAAGTCATGTACAAGAGCGGTGCAGCGGGCATGCATTTGAAGGGATGTTCAAATACCCCTGTGTTTTCTCCACGTGTTCCCAAATTACGCATTTATTGCTACAACTTTAAATACATCATTTCTACAACTTTAAATTTATAGAGGTCTATAAAATAATGAGGGTAGATAGTCAATACCTTTTCCCAAAGGCAGGGGAGTCTAAAACTAGAGGGCATAGGTTTAAGGTGAGAGGGGAGAGATGCAAAAGTGTCCAGAGGGGCACCCGGAGGAATCCCACACAGACACGGGGAGAATGTGCAATGGATTGCTATTGCAATGGATGGGCTACATTTAATTTTAGTCTGTCAATCCCTGTAGAATGAAAGACCTGAATTTACACAGCAAACCCCTGGCCCTGTGAGAGGCCCAGGTTCAGTGCTAACCAATGTGCCACTGTGAATCCCTTTGTCTCAATGTTGTTACAGAAAGATTGCATCATGTACCCCATATTTCTTTAAATTAGTTACCTGATGTTGAATGCAATCCGGTGACCTTAAATATTCATAATTTATATGTAAATTAACCTAGTTGCTACTTCTTTATTTTATTAGTCACAAGTAAGGCTTATATTAATACTGCAATGAAGTTACTGTGAATTCCCCCTCGTCGCCACACTCAGGCACCTGTTCGGGTCAATGCACCTAACCAGCACGTCTTTCAGACTGTGGAAGGAAGCCGGAGCACCCGGAGGAATCCCACACAGACACGGGGAGAATGTGCAAACTCCCCACAGACAGTGACCCAAGCCAGGGATTGAATTCTGGCTCGGTGAGGCAGCAGTGCTAACTACTGTGCCACCGTGCCGCCCTCAGCGCGTTGCGAATTGCGGAACTCACTGCCCCACAGTGCAGTGGAAGCAGAATCAATCAACAGATTCAAGAAAGTAGGATAATTGAACCATAGAATCCCAACAGTACAGAAGGAGGCCATTCAACCCATCGAGTCTGTACCGACCACAATCCCACCCAGACCGTATTCCTGTAATCCCACACCTTTACCCTGCTAACCCCTCTGAACACGAGGGTCAAATTAACATGGGCAATCAACCTAATCCGCACATCCTCGGACTTGGGAGGAAATCCACACAGACACGGGAAGGAGGGCAAACTCCGGAAGCCCAAATTGAACCCGTGTCCCTGGCGCTGTGAGGCAGCAGCTCTAACCTCTGTGTAGATATGTTTCTGATTAAAAGCGGGATACAGGGCTATGGGGAGCTGACAGGGAAGTGAGGTTGAGACCAGGATAAGGTCAAACATGATCATGTTTAATGGCGGAGCGGGCTTGAAGGGTTGAATTGCCTACTCCCGCTCTTAATTCCTATGAATCGTAAACCTTCATCAAAATAATCACCGATTTCACTTTTACTCTTCAAAAAGTTAGAGTTGCTGAATGACATGTCGCACTCCGCTATTGAAATGGATGGGCTATCATTTAATTTTAGTCTGTCAATCCCTGTAGAATGAAAGACCTGAATTTACACAGGCACACATAAGGATTGTGTCATCGGGATTCCAATGTTTAATTTCGGAGCGGGTTTGCAAACACCTCTGAACGCAGCGTGGGTTTCTGGCTTCAATGTGAAACATTTTACTCTCTTACAGCAGCGAGTGCTGAGAAGGTCGCAGTTGTTCAAAGCCCAATATCCCTCAATGTAACCGAGGGGGAGACAGCGGTGCTGTACTGCACGCTCGAAGGATTACGCGGAGTCGGTGTCTACATGTGGTACAGGGACAGTAAAGGTGGAAGTGAGCTTTCTAACAGTACACCAGAATACAGAGGCCGGGTCATTGGACCAAATAGGGAGCAATCGGACGGAAAGACGAGCGCTTCGATTCAGTTAACAAACGTGACATTGAGCGATGCGGCCACCTATTATTGCAAAGTGGGATTTATAACAGCGGGTGAATATTATGGGCCAGGAACAAAACTGATTGTGACAGGTAAGCATGTGACCTATTGTGATCATTAGTAAATAAGTGAATAAAATGGCAATATAGACTTCAATGGTATGGACAGACAAGTAAATATATATTCATAGTGAGCGTAACGTCTAGTTTCCCAATGGTTCAATATGTAAGGTTATGTTCGTTGGAATAGTATAGAAATCAGGTAAGAAACAGAAGGAGGAAGGGTCATGAGTTCACTAGAGTCTACTCCAGCACTGATTAAAAGCATGGCTGAACTGTTACATTCACCGCAAATACCCACATTTTCCCCGTGCACCTTGGTGATCAGATATCTTTGTTTGATCGATTTGATTTGGTTTTATTGTCACGCGTGCTGGGACACGGGGAAAATTCTTGTGTCTTGCGCGCTATATAGGCAAATCATACCATTCAGAGAGTACAAACGTGAGAAGGATAAGTATAGAGTGCAGAGTGTAGTGTTACAGTAACAGGTAGGGTCAATAGAAAGATCAGCTTACAAATGCGAATGCTTACATTTGGGCAGCATGGTAACACAGTGGTTAGCACTGCTGCCTCACGGCTCCAGGGACCTGGGTTCGATTCCCGGCTCGGGTCACTGTCTGTGTGGAGTTTACACACTCTCCCCGTTTCTGCGTGGGTTTCCTCTGGGTCCTTCGATTTCCTCCCACAGTCCAAATGTGCAGGTTAGGTGCATTGGCCATGCTAAATAGCCCCGTAATGTCTCAGCAAGCATAGGTTCGAGGGATTAGCGGGGTAAATTTATGGGGTTAAGGGGATAGGGCCTGGGTGGGATGGTTGTCAGTGCAGACTCGATGGGCTGAATGGCCTCCTTCTGCACTGTAGGTATTCTATGATTCTATATGATAAAACTATTCAAAAGTCTGATGGCAGCAGGAAAGAAACTGTTCTTAAGTTGGTTGGTACGTGATCTCAGACTTTCGTATGAGGTGGAAGAGAGAATGTCCGGGGTGCGTGGGGTCCTTAACTCTGCTGGCTGCTTTTCCGAGGCAGCAGAAGTGTAGATGGAGTCAATGGATGGGAGGCTGGTTTGTGTAATACCCTTTGTAGTTTCTTGCGGCCTTGGTACCACTCAATAACTCAGCGTCCACAAATTTCTCGGAGGTAGACAATTACAAAATTACTCAACTTTGTGGGCAAGAAAGGTCCTCCCCACCTCAGTCCGCAGTCACCGGCTTATCCTGTGACACCTAGTTCCAAACTCTCGACCTCTGCAAGCACCGCTCAGCACCGACACCACCAAACCCGCAGTTTCGCCTCTGTTTCATCTAAACTGTATGGAAGAGATTCCTTTTCTACTCAATCTCATGTTTCATCCCAGGCATTAATCTGGCGAGCAGAAATTCCCAGTTTTGGTTCAGTCTCTGTTGGCTTGGCCGTGGATGATCATTGTTGGCTTAAACGTGGTTGATATTGAAATGAAAGGATACATTTCACCTTTATGAATTCTCTGGCCTCCCAGCCCAGTGTTTCCCGCGTCGGAAGGTGACGTTGTTTGCCAGGGCGGGATTCTTTGCTCCCGCCGCTGTCAATCAGAATTCCCATTGATGTCACTCCACGCCGGCGGGAAGCCCGGCTGTTGGTAGGAAACTGATCGGAAACAATCAGATTTCTCTTTTAGGGCAATTAGTAGCCTCAGTGATAGATACCGTGGTTCCCCACATCATCAGACCCACTCCCACAGGCTAATCGGGCAGTGTATCATTCACCATATCAAAGGTTCTTCCACATGAAAATCAGTCTTAATCAGTTTCCTACCAAGGCTGGGTTCGGTTTCTGCCTCCTTACTCAGTCCAGTGTATCTGACCAGGGGTGCGCTGCCGGCTGGAACGGAGAATCCCGCCGGCGTGAACAGCCGGAGAATTCTGACCCATGGTGTCAGTTGGCAGGTGTGGGGGTAAAGTCATCGGCAACGCTGAATTGACTGATCTGAAAATACCGCTTCTACTCTCCTGGGGAAATAGAAGATCGCCCACTTTAGGATGTTCCTAACTGAATCAGTCAATTCATTTCCAATTGCGATATTGTTATGTAAGCAAACGCGGCAACAACTGTGTACAATCAACGCATTCAAATAGCAAAATAAATAACTGGTTAAACTCTTGTACTAATTCAGTTGAGGGACAAACATTGATCAGAAAATTTGATGAATTCCCACTCCTCTCCCGACCGCCTGATGAGGTATTTGAACCCATCTGCACAAGCAGACGGAAACCCTCCGGTTAACAATACATCTCTACCATGCTAAAGGTTTGGTAAGGGAATTTTTCCAGAAGGCAAAAGGGAAGTATTGGAGGAGATTGTATCGCGTTCTGCCCCTAAACTAGAAGCTCAGTGTTTACGTCCCATGCCAGGAGATGGTGGCCGAAGATGGTTGGTTCATTATACGGCCAAACGGGCTGAGTGTCAATCTCTTCGCTAAGAGCCGGGAATACCCCTGGTAACCTGTGCTTGATGCGATGCCCCTCAAGATATAAGCCTCTGGCAACAGCCTAGAGACCTGTTCCAGCAAGAGTAAGCCGTGGAAACAGATGGGATCTACCTTAGAATACCACGAGGTGAGGGAAGAGAATTGGGAGGAAACGGGAAAACAGAAATCTAAGGTTTTTCACTGCTAGGCACAGCCCCAGTTCGGAAAGTTCTGAGCCCATTTGATGTATTCTTTCCTTCTTAGAGTAAAATGTGATTGCACGTGAAAGGATGCAGAGGAGATTCACCAGGATGTTGCCTGGGTTGGAGCTTTTGAGCTTTGACGAGAGGTTGGTCTGGCTGGGGTTCTCGCCAGAACAGAGAAGGCTGAGGAGGCCTGTTTGCGGTTTACAGAATTATGAGAGACATAGATAGGAAAGATAGGAAGAAGCATGAGCAGAGCGGTCAAAAACCGGGGATGGCGGGGTAGGGGGGGAATGGGGCATAGATTTAAGGTAAGGGGCAAAACATTTAGAGGGGATTTGAGGAAAAAAAGCATTTTCACCCAGAGGGTCATGGGAATCTGCCTGAAAAGGTGGTGGGTGCGGAAACCCTCACAACATTTCAGAAACATTCAGATGAGCACTTGAAACTCCATAGCATACAAGGTTACGGCCCAAGTGTTAGAAAATGGGATGAGGATAAATCGGTGTTTGTTAGCTGGCTCAGACACGGTGGACTCAAGGGCCTCTTTCTGAGCTGTAACACTCTATGACTATGCCGATGACCCAGTATCATAGAATAACAGAATCATAGATTCTGAGCAAGAACAGAAAGCCCTTTGGCCCATCGAATCCCCACCGGCACATTAGTAACACCTGAACTCCCACCTAATCCCATCTGCCAGCACTTGGCCCAAAGCCCTGAATGTTATGGCATGCCAAGTGCTCATCCAGGTACTTTTTAAAGGATGTGAGACATCTAGCCTCCACCACCCTCCCAGGCAGCGCATTCCAGGCAGTCACCACCCTCTGGGTAAAGAAGCTTTTCCTCACATCCCCCCAAAACCTCCTACCTCTCACCTTGAACCTATGTACCCTCGTGACCTACCCTCCAACTAAGGGGAACAGCTGCTCCTTATCTACTCTGTCCCTCATAATCTTGTATACCTCAATCAGGTCACCCCTCAGTCTTCTATACTCCAACACAAACAACCCAAGCCTATCCAACCTCTCTTTATAACTTAAATGTTCCATCCCAGGCAGCATCCTGGTGAATCTCCTCTGCACCCCTTCCAGTACAATTACATCCTTAGCCTCAAGGACCGTTACAACGAACTCTATTCAAGTGTATGTCGTTTTCCTTTGTCTCTTGCCTGGTAAAGGATGATGTAATCCATCCAGTTATGGAGGAAGAGGGAAGAAAGTAAAATAAATGATATTTGTTTTCTTATAACAGCCAAGACATGGAATGAAAAGCAACGGCCGGCTAATGTCACGGATCCATTTACTGTCCTGCTTATCACAGCAATCTTGTTTGTGCTGGTCCTCTTCTCAGCGATAATCACTGTCATTTCCCGTCGAAACAAAAGAAAAGGTGCACATTGTTTCTATATTTAATCACAATTCTTTCACACTGTTAACATAGCAGCAGCATCTTTATTTAACGGTACTTGAACTATACATCAATTGTATTTCTGGAATATTCTACTCTGCTAAGGTATCAGCTCAACAATTACAAATTGTGACATTGAAGAAATCTGTTTCCGGGTACTAGCGTGCCTTTTTAGTTTGGACTGATGATAAAGTTTATCGCTCCCAATTTTTCTATGTCTTCGGATAGGGAAATGAGCATACACAAGATATAAGTTTGAAGTTTATCAGTGTCATAAGTAGGCTTTACAGTAACACTGCAATTAAGTTACTGTGGAAATCCTCTAGTTGCCACACTCCAGTGCCTGTTCGGGTACAGTGAGGGAGAATTTAGCAAGGCCAACACACCTAACCAGCACATCTTTCAGACTGTGGGAGGAAACCGGAGCATCCGGAAGAAACATACGCTGCGATGGGGAGAATGTACAGACAGTGACCCAAGCCAGGAATCGAACCCGGGTCCCTGGTATTGTGAGGCAACAATGCTAACCACTTTGCACAAAGGACAGCTGGACTTTCTGGTCCTGAACACCCTGAAAACAAAAGTTCCCGCCCAAGGTCAATGAACCTATCAAAGGTCCGCCAAAGTTTCCATCAGGACCGGAAGATTCATCCATAATCTCCACAATTCCAAGTTTAAAGCTAGTAATTAAATAAAACGATGAATTTCATCTTTCTTTTATATGCATGACCATTTCTTGTTGTAATGAAAATATAAACTTGCCGATGATTGCAATTTTATTGCAATCGATTATCCTACTTAATCATCACGAGCAGTATTGTGTCGATATCTTTGTCCAGTCATTCTAATGAACAGGTTTTCTATAAAAGATTGATGCTTCAAATCTGGTAGGGATGGAAAGGGGAGATAAATGAATCAGGCATGGGATTTTGGAAAGACAATCTTCCTGTAAAACAGGTTGACGAACTGGGAAAGGTTAAGGGTTACTACACTAATGTCAAAGGGATTCTATCACTTCAAAGGTCTAGGTTAGATTGGCTGATTTTATGTAACGGTGGACATACGGACCGGAAGTTTCCTGTCCTGCCTGCTATGGGATTCATAGCATTCAAAAGTCCATTGACCCTCAGGTGAGATTTTTCGGTTTGGGGCGAGCGTGGCCGGAAAATCTCTTTGGTGATTTTATCCATCATGTATGGAAATATTACCTCTGTATATATTTTCAGTTAAAAAATCCAAACATTCTGTTTGCATTGTTTTGCCAAACTTTATGTCAACTATTTCCAATTATAAATGTAAATGTTTCATGGCAACTTATTACACTTCAATCAAACCCGTGGTATTTGACAAAGCTTTGGGCAGGATTCTCTGACCGCGCTCGTCTGAAAACCAGAGATTCCCGCTCGACTTCAACGAGCTGCCGCGAGAATTCCAGTGGCGGGCGGGATGGCAGAATTCCAGCCCAGATGAATTACAATCATTAGCAGGGGAGGGTGTGTTAGGTCCAAGCAGTGATTGCTGGTTATTAACATTTATAACTGTCTACTTTTCTTCCCCACACATCATACAGTGAGACATGACGGAAGACCACCGACCAGAAATGCCAACCAGGTATCTTGCAACTCAACATGATAACGCGTTGGCCAATCTCGTTAAGCACGGCATTTCAGGTTGATCATCTGATCATTTGATATAATGCTCAAAATAAAGCAGCTTATTCAGAAGTAGATATAATTAAGACTTATATCGATTTATTATGTATATAGCACATGAAGATGTTCTAGAATATCCTTTGAATAATTCCTACCAGCTGACCAGCATAGTTCTCCAAAAAAATCAGCTTTACCGAAGTTAATTATAACCCTTCAGATCATCAAGTTTCCTTTGCAGCCAGCAATAGGTTTTGGATCAGCTGACTCCCACAGGAGCTGCATGGCAGAAATGGTTAATAATTGTTGGTATGAGGGTTACTTCGTTGCATTAAGTTCAGTTTTCTTAAGCTCATTTTAGGACGTAGTTATAATGCACAGGCTGGTCCGGATAAACATTTTAAAATTGAGGTGAGGAGAAATTTCATCACCCAGAGAGTGGTGAATGTGTGGAATTCACGACCACAGTAAGTAACTGAGGCCAAAACGTTGTCTGATTTCAAGAATAGATTAGGTATAGCTCTTGGGGCTAAAGGGATCAAAGGATATGGGAGGAAGGGGGGATCAGGATATTGAATTTGATGGTTAGTCATGATCATAATGAATTGCGGAGCAGGCTCGAAGAGCCGAAGGCCCACTCCTGCTTCTAGTTTCTGTTTCTATATTTCCATTTTTCTACGTCTATGTTTCTATGTTTCACCTAATGATCAACTTTAATTAAGCCACAAAGCTGCTTTTTCAGTCAAATCTGCTAATTAATTTCCTTATCAATAACGTTGCTCTTGTTACAAATACGTATCATTTCAACAATGAAAGGATTAAGAAGCCGTTGTATTTAAAAAAATACAATCAGTACAAATTAAGAGCAACTCATGTTCCAGAAACAGAAATTACAATTGTAAGTTTGACTCTGCTGTCTTTTTTTCCACGATTGCACTGTTATTAATTGAATCTTCTTGAAAGTAGCATGCCCCATATCAAGTTTCCTCTTTACTACAATTATTATTTTAACCCAGAACCCACCAGTACTTTGGTTAAGATGTGCAGTGATCATTATTATTGTATTCATGTATTCTCTGCTTCTCAGTTTCTCTGCTTCTCATGGGCCGCACGGTGGCACAGCTGTTAGCACTGTTGCCTCACAGCGCAGGGGACCTGGGTTCAATTCTGGGCTCAGGTCACTGGCTGTGCGGAGTTTGCACATTCTCCCTATGTCTGCGTGACTTTCCTCCGGGTGCTCCAGTTTCCTCCCACAGTCCAAAGATGTGGGGGTTAGGTTGATTGGCCTTGCTAAATTGACCCTCGTGTCATGGGATTAGCAGGGTAAATATGTGGGGTTATGGGAATAGGGCTTGGGTGGGATTGTGGTCAGTGCAGAATCGATGGGCCGAATGGCCTCCTTCTGCACTATAGGGATTCTATGATGCAAGGCTAGCATTGCTAACACTACAAAGAAAATCAATTGTATGATTACAGCAGCAGATTTAAAACCAGTCTGATTGAACCTTTATGTGGTAAATGCAATTTTTCTTCATTTTTTTGGGCTGATGTATCAATTTCTTCCTAACATTAATCACTGCAGCTTATTTTGGTGATATGTAGCTTCTAATAGAAATCCAAGCCATCGATTTCTTTCTTTGTTTCTGCTCTCCTACTTAGTTATGGCTTTCGAGTTATCCTCTGCAGCATGGATTAGTTTTAAATCATTGAGTTGGAGCCTCCAGAGAAAGCATGGTGAGGTTCTAATGTAATAGACATCAAGCAAAGTATTTACTTGTGTGATGTCAAACTAAACCATTGAAAGCTACTGTAGCTTGTTTCCACCATCCCAACAAATGGGAGCTTAAGTTATCTGCTGCTCCAAATTCAAAGATCCTACCAGAGACCAGCAAGAATAACAAGCCTCGGGTCTTCTTATTTGCTGTCGTTCACAACTGCACCAAGTAATGCATGCATAAAGACTTAAAATGTTCAGACTTAAAATATTATTGATAATAACAATGATTCTGATTCTAAATCAATGCAGGGCTATTCATGTGAAAAAATGAAACATTTTTATTTCCATTTTGAAAATGCCAAAAACGGACACAAACCTGTACAATGCCCAACGTCGCACTCACAATCAGTTAATCACTCCAATTTCTAATACTCAAGATAGAAATCGGGGTTAATTGATAGCCAGTGCGAACATCTCACCTACTGACAACCATTCATTTGTATGGTACTATTATAATTTTCATTGGTAAATTTTCCAGAAAGCCTAGTAAAAATGATAGCAAAGTAAACTGGACAGGAAATGTGTTTATACACCATAAATATTATGACTGTTATAAATAAGCATTTATGTGTTGTTCAATTAAAACAAAACAATGACAATTTTATTTTTGGCTATTAAATATATTAAATAAAGTAATGTATTTCCCTTCAAATAGACAAATGATGTCGATAATGTGCAGTATTCCACACTGGCCTTCAGAGAGGAGAAGCGAACACTCCAAACTCCTGCAGATAAAGACAAGGTTGTGTGTGGTTTGTTAAAATATCGATCTTCAAATCATAAAATCCCTTCAGTACAGAAGGAGACCATTTGACCCATCGAGTTTGTACTGACCACAATCCCACCCAGGCCCTACTCCTGAAATCCCATGCATTTATCCTGCTAATCCCCCTGACACTAGGGTCAATTTAGCATAGCCAACCAACCTAACACGTACATTTTTGGACTGTGGGAGGAAACTGGAGCACCTGGGGGAAACCCACGCAGACACGGGGAGAAAGTGCAAGCTCCACACAGACAGTGACCGAAGGCTGGAATTGAACCTGGGATCCTGGTGGTGTGAGGCCACAGTGCTAACCACTGTGCCGCCCCATGCCCATGCCATGCCAATTAGCATGTTACCATCCAACATCATAAGTTATTGCATATTATACTTGCATATAACTCAAACTATGCATCTCTCCATTAATCCTTCTCAATTTCTATGCCACCAATCACATTGTTAACTCAAACCAGATTCAGCTACTTTAAATATTCAAAGATATTGTCCAATTCCATAGTTTGATGACTCTGGGGCATTGAAAGCCAATTATTGAATTGCCCACAATACAGGCATTGTTGGTTGACAATAAATTGCTAATTTACAAGACAGAGATAGAGTACGCATTAACAAAAAAAGTCAGAATAGGCAACTGGTTTGCTGGAAATCGTTGGTTACTTCCAAAACTTCCATTTTAAAGTTTTAATTCTGCATCCCGACAAGAAAGCTGGAAAAAAATTGCCATGGATAAAATACCCCTGCACACCATAGTACAGTAAACACATGAAAATATATTGACATGTGTCTTGACAAAGACAACATAATAAGACATTACTTATTTCTAACTAATATCATAGAATTATAGAATCCCTACAGTGCAGAGGGAGGCCATTCGGCCCATCGAGCCTGCACCGACAATAATCCCACCCAAGCCCTACCCCATAACCCCATGTAGTTGCCCTACTAATCCCCTCACACAATGGACAATTTACCACCCCAATCCACCGACGCCACACACCTTTGGAGTGTGGGAGGAAACCAGAGCACCGAAAGGAAACCCACACAGACACAGGGAAAACGTGGAAACTCCACACAGATAGTGCCTGAGGCCAGAATTGAACTTAAGACCCTGGCATTGAGGCAGTAGTGCTAACCACTGTGCCACCATGCCGCCCTTCCTTCAATAAGGAGAGCAATATTATGCACAATATTCCAGATGTGGTCTCACCAAATGCCCTGCACAACTAAAGCGTAACCTGCCTAATTTTGCCATCGATTCCGCTCACAATAAATGACAATATTCTATTAGCTTTCCGAATATGTCCAGGTGTTATTTGCATTAATGCTTTATTTCTGCTCAAACAGGCAAATGAAACTGCACAATACTGTTCATTGAAAATCAATGAAGTGTAGTGAAGACAAGATGGTGTACGCTTCTCTGGAATTAGGAGGTGATCTTGAAACCATTTACCGCATCACTCTCCAACTTTATACGTTATCACACATCATGGAGACATCGAACTGAACTTATCTATTTTTTAATGCTTTGATGGAATGTATGTGTCATTGGCAAGGTCTGCATTTGTTACCCATCCCTACTTGTTCTTGTACTGAAAGGATTGCAAGGCTATTTCGTGGGCAATTAAGAGTCAACCCTATTGTCCTGGGTCGAGAGTCCAGTTCAAAGATGCGCAGGCTAGCTGAATTGGCCATGCTAAATTCACCCTCAGTGTACCCGAACAGCTGCTGGAGTGTGGCGAGTAGGGAATTTTCACAGTGTTAATGCAATCCTACTTGTGACTAATAAATAAACTTAACTTTAATTTTACTTGACTTTTACGTAGGACAGATGTAGATTTTGCTCTCCAAATGGCATTGATGAAGCATATTCGGTACTGCGACAATCAAGGATAATAACGGTGAAGGTGAAACTCAGGCGAGCTTTCAATTACAGGTTATAATTGAATTAAAATTTCTCTAGTTGTTGTGGTGAGATCTGGACCCAAATCCCAAGAGAATGTTTGGCATTTTGATTTCTACCCAATCACTTCTGCATCACCCTCGTCCATCCATTTCAAGAATAACTTTATTGCTATTTAACTTCCATGATTGGCGGGGTGTGGGCGTTGCTGGCTAGGGCAACATTTATTCAACATCCTAATTGCTCTTGAGGAGGTAGTGGTGAGCTGCCTTCTTGAACTGCTGCAGTCCCTGTGTTGTGGACGCACGCACAGTGCTGCTAGGGGGTGAGTTCCAGGATTTTGACCCAGCGACAGTAAATTAATGGAAACATATTTCCAAGTCAAGACTTGGGACCTTCCAACTGATGGTTTTCCCATCTGTCTGCTGCCTATTAGATGTTGGCAGTCATAGGTTTGGAAGGTGCTACCTAAAGAACCTTCGAGGCTTCATACAATGCATCTTGTAGATGGCATGCACGGCTGCCACTGCTTGCTGGCGGTGGATGGGTTGCCAATCAAGCAGGCTGTTTTGTCTTGGATACTGTACAGTTTCCTGAGTGTTCCTGGAGCAGCACTTATCCAGATCCTCATAAGAGCACAAGACCATAAGGTATAGGAGCAGAATTAGGCCATTCAGCCCATCGAGGCTGCTCCACCATTCAACCATGGCTGATATGATTCCCACCCCCATTCTCCTGCCTTCTCCCCGTAACCCTTGATCCCGTTAGTGATCAAGAACATATCTATCTCTGTCTTAAAGACACTCAACCACCTGACCTCCACAGCCTTCTGTGGCAATGAGTTCCACAGATTCACCACCTTTGGCTGAAGAAATTCCCCCTCATCTCTGCTTTAAAGGAGCTTCGCTTCACTCTGAGGTTCTGCTCTCAAATTCTAGTCTCTCCCACTCGTGGACCAGATGAATTCTTAGGACTCTTCAAATTTTCAGCTGCTGTTCTTATGACATGGGAAGGCTATGGCGAGCATGGATTTGAGATTATTATATGTGAAAATACAATAATCGCAAATCATGGTGGCACAGTGGTTAGCACTGCTGCCTCCCACGGCCAGGGACCTGGGCTGGATTCCAGCCTTGGGTGACCGTGTGGATTTTGCACGTTTTCCCCATGTCTGCGTCGGTTTCCTCCGCGTGCTCCAGTTTCCTCACACACTACAAAAACGTGCAGATTAGGTTGATTGGCCATGCTAAATTGCCCCTTAGCTTAGCGGGGTTGAGGTAAGCCTGGGTACTAGTCGGCGCAGACTCAATGGGCCGAATGACCTCCTTCTGCACCGTAGGGATTTTATGAAAATACCATTCGAAACATCTGAGGAAGGATTCAATATTTTGCTTCCATCAAGTTCTACAAATTCCATAGAACCGGTAATCTATTGAAATATTCTCACATATTTAGGATGTCTCTGCATAGTGCACACAGGTAAGAAATCCAACTCGCAGTTATAGTGAAAGAATATGTTATTTAACAGTGTAAACCATCTGAACTCTACGTAAGCCAAATATGAAATAAATAAATTCAAAATTAGGAGTGATCTGAAACCTTCTCACTATGGACAAAACTATGCACCATTCAACTGTCTGTTATAAGGAACTCGGCCCGTATGCTACCCCAGTTCTAATAACCCTCAAAATCTACAGTCATAGAATTGCGAAATCCCAGGGCAAAGTTGTTTTGTATGTCCCCCCACGCCCCCCCCGCCCCCCCGCCCCCACTCCCCATCCCTCTCTTCCAGCTTCCGCTCCTTCTTACCAGCCAAAGAAAGAGATAGAGGTGAGAATTCTCGGGCCGTTCACGCCGGCGGAACATTTTGCTCCCGCCCGCAGCGGGCGTGGGGTAACGTCAATGGGAATTCACATCGACAGTGGCGGGACCAGAGAATCCTGCCGTTAGCAAACAAGTCGCCACCTCCCGCTGGTGAGAAACACGTGGCTGGGAGGTCGGAGAAACTCGCCCAAACTGCTCTCATTTTCATGAGACTTATGGATTTCCTGTCTATTTAGCATTGTATTTTTCCTGATGATACACAATAAACTGCTTAATAAAATTTAAAATCACTTATGAGCTCAGCTGCCTTTTTTCGGCAATTTGTTTCCCACCGACCCAAACAATCTCACATTGCCGAACCTATCACAATTACACTCTGCACGTGCAGTTAAACGGAAGTTGCATGTTTCCAGGAGATTTGCAAATAGCTGTTAGATAATTACCATCCTTGCCCGTGTATGAGGGCAAAGCATAATTAGGTTTTACCAAAACGTTTTACCAAGATTTGCGTCGAGTTCAGTACTTGAACGAGCTGCCACTGAGAATCTATCCTACGCTCTAATAACAAATCCGTCAGGAAAAAAGTACAAAAGTCCGAAAACACGGATCAACAGACTCAAAACAGCGTCTTCCCTGCTGTCATCAGACTTTTGAATGGTCCTATCATATATTAAGCTGGTCTTTCTCTTTATCCAACCTGTAACTGCAGCACAATATTCTGCACCTTATCCTTCTCCTTTACTCCATGAGCGGTATGTTTGGTCTGGATAGCGCGTAGGAAACACTACTTTCAGCTGTATCCCAGTACATGTGGTTATAAATCAAATCAAATCAAAACATTACTGAGGTAAATTGCAGGATCCAATGGAAGCAGTCTTAGAGACCAATATATTGTGTTAGTCATAAAAATGAATGATCACATTGCATTTTCTAGAAACCTGTATGGTTCTTAAAGACTGCCAGTGTATCCGGCAACTGGACGGTGGTAGTGGTGTATGTATGCATGTGGTGATGTGAGGTTATACAGTAGGTCATACGGTATTTACATTTCCAGTAGCTAATCATAACGGTACAGGATATGCCCTAATTCCTCATGACAACGGTGTGTTAGTCTTGAGGACATGAACACCAACAAGAAAGCCTTGTTTTACAAAGAGGGGCGAGATATGTAATAACGTTGATCTGGATTAGTACCGAAAATGGTAAAGAGTTACGGAAACGGGATTCCCCCAAAATCACCCTCTTTGCCTAAACCACGAAGTGGAGCCCACACATCCTGGCATCCTGTTACAGGTCTTTTACCCTTGGTCAATTGCATGATCTCTTCAGATACAGCAGCCTTCCAACTTGTTCATTGATCATTCCCTGTCTCTTATCAATTGTCTGTGCCCAGAAATGCACAAAAGTCAAATTCAGGTCTGGCTCTTCCGCCCTATTCCTGGGCGTTGCTGACAAGGACAGCATATATTGCCCATATCTACATTCCCTTGAATTGAATGGTAGAGTGGAGTCAGCATTGCTGTGAATCTGGAGTAAGGCAGACCAGGAAAGGATGGCACATTAATGAACCAAGTGGGTTTTTACAAAAATTGACAATGGTTTCATCGTTATTGCGGCACGGTGGCACAGTGGCTAGCACTGCTGCCTCACAGCACCAGGAAGCCCGGTTCAATTCCGGCCTCGGGTCGCTATCTGTGTGGAGTTTGCATGTTCTCCTTGTGTCTGCTTGGGTTTCCTCCAGAGATCCGGTTTTCTCCCACTGTCCAAAGATGTGCAGATTTTGTTGATTGGCCATGCTAAATTGCTCCTTAGTGTCAGGGAGATTAGTAGGTTAAACTTGTGGGCTTATGGGGATAAGCCTGGGTGGCATTGTTGTCAGTGCAGGCTCGATGGGCAGAATGGCCTCCTTCTGCACTGTAATATAATTAGACTTTTCATTCCGGATTTTTATTACATATTGAATTAAAGTTTCACCATCGGGCAAGATTCGGACACGGGTCCTCCGAGCAATACTCTGCATCTCTGGAATATTAGTCCAGCGAAAATACCACGACACCACTATTTCCCCATGACTATGGCTTCTTGGAACTTGTGCCCAGGGATAGGTCTCTGCGTTGTCAAACTTGGATTGCCGAGGTTTTCTGAGGCTTGCCAGAATCTGTCAGCAAACAGCTTGATGCCCTCCAGTCTGCGCGCCACGCCAGCACAGGCGTCGGAGAACAAGAGTCCACGTTATCCCATTTGCGACAAAGACCGGCCGCTTGTGGATCATGCATCAGTCGAGTGGACATTGCCGACCAGCCTTAACTCATCTGGCTCTAAGTTCTGTTCCTAAAGCCACTAAAACTCCAGAGACCACCCCTCTTGGACAATCCTTCAAAACCATCTCTTTGACTTAATTCCGGGGCAGCTCTTCCAACATCTCATGTTCAGTCTAATCTCCTCAAGTCTCAGCAGAGGGCTTTGAATAATTATTCCATTTTAAAGTGCTACATAACTGGACGTAGTCCTCCGGAATAATGGCCCGGATATTTTTCTTAAGAATAATGGTGCGACGAGCAACCCTCAGCCTTCGTGTGGATATTTTTAGCAATACAGTTTTTGTCTGTCTATTTTCTCACTCCCTCTGCCCTAATCACACTTTTTCTTTCCTAAAATTGTATTTTGCTTGCTGTCGATAATTTAAATCTCATTGTGCTTGGTAATTTATATCTCCCGGGTCTTTTTAGACATTCCCTGTTTCATTGGTAATTCTTCAGGCTGATTATTTGAGGCGGCTGACTGTGACTGGTCCTGCTCACACATTCCACAGGTTCCCTGTTGAGGGCGCACAACCGGCTCTGATGTCCAATGCTAACCACTCCCGCTCAAAGGCCCACAAAAAGGGGTTTAAAAGGCCAGACGGCGCTGTTCCGTGGCCACTCACCACCAAATCTGGACCATTATCTGTTTGCAAAGGAACGAGCAAATTATTGCAGAGCCCAACCGATTTTACTTCTGCACATATCAATGAAAAAAAACAGTTCATGGTGTTTAACCTGTTGAGGATCTGATAGCTGCAGTTCTGTTCCCTCCATTTACATAAAAATCCTATACAGATAATGGCATTTAATGGAGGTTCGACCGTTTCCATTATGCCTGACCCACTCTATCAGGTGGCTGCTTCGCCAGTGGAAAGAAAACATGCCAGCTACAAATCTCCAAAAGAAGATGTCACTCTCTGAAGCCGGAACTAGGACTGACTTGTAGAACAATGTTGCCTTAATTATCTTATCTCAAACCGCGACTACTTACATCCCTGATTCCAAGCAACACAAAATGGTACCTTTCTGGTCTCCCAACGTGAGTTGCAATAGTGCATTGCAAATGCCACCGGTCCGACCCAGTAAATTGATCTATTTTCATCGGCAAAAAAAACGACAGAACGTCATATTTTACAAGAACATTTCAAAGAAACAGAACGGTTAAGAGCAAGAATCAAACTTGCAGTCTGAAATCAGGTTCCCATATATGACATGTTCAATTGGCCGAAACGTCAAAATTACAATTTCATTATTTGGGGGGAAAAAATCCTCCTGCAGTTGGCGGTGCTCATGTGTTCCCCTTTAAGAGAGTGTAAGTCATCGCTGTTACCATACACATTTCCAATGTTTCCTCAGTGACAGGTATAAGTGAGAGGATACCTGCTACTTTATTTTATTTGTGTCACAAGTAATGTTAAATTAATACTTCAGTGAAGTTGCTGTGAAAATCCCCAAGTCACCAGACTCCAGTACCTGTTCGGGTATACCGAGGGAAAATTTAGCATGGCCAATGTACCTAACCAGCACATCTTTCAGACTGTAGGAGGAAGCCGGAGCACCCGGAGGAAATCCACACACTCACGTGGAGAACGTGCAAACTCCACACAGACAGTGACCCAAGCCGATAATTAAACCGTGGTCCCTGGTGCTTTGAGGCAGCAGTGCTAACCACTGTGCCACCGTGCTATATAACCGAAAGAGAGAGTTAAGAAGAGCCAGGAGGGGACATGAGAAGTCTTTGGCAGGTAGGATCAAGGAAAACCTTAAAGCTTTCTATTGGTATGTCAGGAATGAAAGAATGACTAGGGTAAGATTAGGGCCAGTCACGGACAGTAGTGGGAAGTTGTGCGTGGAGCCTGAAGAGATAGGAGAGGCGATAAATGAATGTTTTTCGTCAGTATTCACGCAGGAAAAAGACAATGCTGTCGAGGAGAATACTGAGATACAGGCTATTGGACTAGACGGGATTGAAGTTAATAACGAGGAGATGTTAGCAATTCTGGAAAGTGTGAAAATAGATAAGTCCCCTGGGCCGGATGGGATTTATCCTAGGATTCTCTGGGAGGCTAGGGAGGAGATTGCAGAGCCTTTGGCTTTGATCTTTATGTCCTCATTGTCTACAGGAATAGTGCCAGAAGACTGGAGGATAGCAAATGTTGTCCCCTTGTTCAAGAAGGGGAGTAGAGACAAACCTCGTAATTATAGACCAGTGAGCCTTACTTCTGTTGTGGGCAAAGTATTGGAAAGGATTATAAGAGATAGGATTTATAATCATCTAGAAAGGAATAATTTGATTAGGGATAGTCAGCACGGTTTTGTGAAGGGTAGGTCGTGCCTCACAAACCTTATTGAGTTCTTTGAGAAGGTGACCAAAGAGGTGGATGAGGGTAAAGCAGTTGATGTGGTGTATATGGATTTCAGTAAAGCATTTGATAAGGTTCCCCACGGTAAGCTATTGCAGAAGATACGGAGGCACGGGATTGAGGGTGATTTAGCGGTTTGGATCAGGAATTGGCTAGCTGTAAGAAGACAGAGCTTGGTGGCTGATGGGAAATGTTCATCCTGGAGTTCAGTTACTAGTGGTGCACGGCAAGGATCTGTTTTGGGGCCACTGCTGTTTGTCATTTTTATAAATGACCTGGATGAGGGCGTAGAAGGATGGGTTAGTAAATTTACGGATGACAATAAAGTCGGTGGAGTTGTGGACAGTGCAGAAGGTTGTTGCAGGTTACAGAGGGACATAGATAAGCTGCAGTGCTGGGCTGAGAGGTGGCAAATGGAGTTCAATGCGGAAAAGTGTGAGGTAATTCACTTTGGAAGGAGTAACAGGATCACAGAGTACTGGGCTAATGGTAAGATACTTGGTAGTGTGGATTAACTGTGATATTGTACGAGCTAAGTAGTGGCATGATGGGAAAAGTGGTTAACTGTTTGGTATGGTACAAAAAAGGACTGAACAAGCAATTGCGAAAATACCTAACCCTCGCCCGACCCAGTAAGGCCAACAAAGGCCGACTCCACATGTCTTAAGGCATGAATGAAACCAGAGAAGGCCAAATGCCTGACCTCAGTCTGTCTTGATAAGGCTGACTCCACGTACCCTGGAACTACATACGCAAAACAAGATAAGGTCAGAGATGAAGGAGTCACAGAACCATTATGTTCTTTTGAAGGATAAGATAATGATATTATTGATGAGACAAAGAGGTCTCGGAGGTCACCGGGTTATGCCACATGTAATGATGTTGCTAATGTTTGTATTACTAATCGAATTCCTGAATATGCTCTGGTCACGAAAACTGATAATGATTATGCATAAATACTGAACTGATTCTTTGTGTAATTGCGGACTTGTGGAAGAATTAGCAGTTGTAACAACTGCTCTCTGAGCCCAAGTTTCAGCCATATACTGCATGCAGTTATTCGTAAATAAATGCTTGTTATATTGACGAGAACGAATTTCGTAGAGTCTATCTTTTACAGTCAAGTAGCAGAATAAGTTTCCACTACAAGAGAACAGAGAGATCTCGATGTCCATGTGCATAGATCCCTGAAAGTTGGCACCGAGGTTGATAGGGTTGTTAAGAAGGCGTACGGAGTGTTAGCTTTTATTGGTAGAGGGATTGAGTTTCGGAGCCAAGAGGTCATGTTGCAGCTGTACAAAGCTCTGGTGCGGCCGCACTTGGAGTATTGCGTACAGTTCTGTTCACTGCATTATAGGAAGGATGTGGAAGCATTGGAAAGGGTGCAGAGGAGATTTACTAGGATGTTGCCTGGTATGGTGGGTAGGTCTTATGAGGAAAGGGTGAGGGACTTGAGCTTGTTTTCGTTAGCGAGAAGAAGGTTAAGAGGTGACTTAATAGAGGCACACAAGATGATCAGAGGATTAGATAGGGTGGATAGTGAGAGCCTTTTTCCTCGGATGGTGACAGCTAGCACGAGGGGACACAGCTTTAAATTGAGGGGTGATAGATATAGGACAGATGTCAGAGGTAGGGTCTTCACTCGGAGAATAGTAAGGGCGTGAAATGCCCTGCCTGCAGCAGTAGTGGACTCGCCAACATTCAGGGCATTTAAATGGTCATTGGATAAACATATGGATGACATTGGAATAGTGTAGGTTAGATGGGCTTTAGATTGGTTTCACTGGTCGGCGCAACATCGAGGGCCGAAGGGCCTGTCCTGCGCTGTAATGTTCTATGTTCTATGCCTCCACCAATCAGCCAATGCTTCATATGTGTATACAATTGCATGCACTATGGGTATCTGAATCGTAACAGTTTGACCTCAGGCATCATTTGAAATACTTGCACCACTATAGGCATAAAATTTCATTTGAGGAATATTGTTGAATGCAGCTGCGGTGACAACCTCCACGACAAAGCAGCCCAATTTATTGGCACCCCGTCGGGGTCTAATGATTAGTTTTAGTTTTGTTTATGCACGCAGTGACTGGAATTGTGGCCGCCTGTCACTGCCAGCGAGAGCGGCGAACTTGGCTTTCAGCCAAATCTCCCTTCACTGCAGCGGGGTCGGAGAATCCGAGCTGTTATCTGAGAATCCGGCTCTTAATATATTATGCTGCTTCAGCTGTAACCGAGACCTTTAGTATTTAGCATCATATAAGTCTTTTTGCCTTCGCTGAGCATAGAATTGTACCACAAGATCTTAATCAGAATAAAGCTGAAACACTAATTAATTAACTAAAGGAAACTGCTGAGGAGAGTCCTGTTGTACTTTGTAGGGTTTTTTTTTCCTATTACGGTGGTGGCCGATTTTTAAAACTTAAATTCTATTTTTTTAAAACTCGCATAAGGCAAGGTCTCAAAAAGACGCAACCAAAATTTATTTAAACATGAAAGTCATACAAGACAAACAAAACATTGACCTATGGCCTTGGGAGGCCTTTGGATGGTCAAATAGCTCTGATTCAGGGCTACAAGACCCCTCCAAAGATCTGAGGCACTCGGCCAAAATACATTACAGTTATACCTACTGTTATTAGACAATAAATTAGAGGAGTAAATTGGAAGGAGGTATTCTCGGGGAAATGTACTGAAGAGAGGTGGCAGTTTTTCAAGGAATGTCTGTCTAGAGTTCTACAGGACAACGTTCTGAGCAGACAGGGAGGTGTTGGTCGGTTAAAGGAACCGTGATGCACGAAAGCTGTGCGGGACCTAGTCGAGAAGAAAAGGAAAGTGCACAAAAGGCTCAGGGAGCTTGGCGAAGATAGGGATTTAGAAGAGTATACGGCATGGAGGAAGGGACTAAAGAAGGAAATTAGGAAAGCCAGAAGGGGTCACGAGAAGGCTCTGGCAGGTAGGATTAAGGAGAACCCTAAGGCGTTCTATAAACATGTGAAGAGTAAAAGGATGAGACGTGACGGAATAGGGCCTATAAAAGGTGAAGGCGGGAACGTCTGTACGGAACCAGTAGAAATGGCAGAGGTGCTCAATGAGTATTTTGCGTCGGTTTTCACAGAGGAGAAGGACCTGGGTGGATGTACTGCAGGCGTGCGGTGGACTGAAAGGATTGAGTATGTGGACTTTAAGAAAGAGGTTGTGCTGGAATCTTTGAATGGCATCAAGATAGATAAGTCGCCGGGTCCGGATGGGATGTACCCCAGGTTACTGTGGGAGGCGAGGGAGGAGATTGCAGAGCCTCTGGCGATAATCTTTGCATCGTCGATGGAGACGGGAGAGGTGCCGGAGGATTGGAGGATTGCGGATGTGGTTCCTATTTTCAAGAAGGGGAATAGGGATAGCCCAGGTAATTACCAACCGGTGAGTCTAGCCTCAGTGGTTGGTAAACTGATGGAGAAGATCCTGAGGGACAGGATATATGAGCATTTAGAGAGGTTTAGTATGCTCAAGAATACTCAGCATGGCTTTGTCAAGGGCAGATCGTGCCTTACGAGCCTGGTGGAGTTCATCGAAAATGTGACTAAACACATTGACGAAGGGAAGGCGGTAGATGTGGTTTATATGGACTTTAGCAAGGCGTTCAATAACGTCCCCCATGCAAGGCTTCTCGAAAAAGTGAGAGGGCATGGGATCCAACGGGCTGCTGCACGGTGGATCCAGAACTGGCTTGCCCAAAGGAGGCAGAGAGTGGGGATAGCTGGGTCTTTTTCTAAATGGAGGTCGGTCACCAGTGGTGTGCCCCAGGGATTTTTTCTGGGACCCTTGCTGTTTGTCATTTTCATAAATGACCTGGATGAGGAAGCAGAGGGATGGGTTGGTAAATTTGCCGACGACACAAACGTTGGTGGGGTTGTGGATAGTCTGCAGGGATGTCAGAAGTTACAGAGGGACATAGATAGGATGCAAGACTGGGCGGACAAGTGGCAGATGGACTTCAACCCAGATAAATGCGTCGTGGTCCATTTTGGTAGGTCAAATAGGATGAAGGATTACAATATAAAGGGAAAGACTCTTAGTACAGTAGAGGATCAGAAGGACCTTGGGGTCCGGATCCATAGGACTCTGAAATCGGCCCCGCAGGTGGTGGAGATGGTTAAGAAGGCGTATGGTGTGCTGGCTTTTATCAATCGAGGGATTGAGTTTAGGAGTCCGGGGATAATGATGCAGCTACATAAGACCCTCGTCAGACCCCACTTGGAGTACTGTGCTCAGTTCTGGTCGCCTCACTGTAGGAAGGATGTGGAAAAGATTGAAAGGGGGCAGAGGAGATTTACAAGGATGTTGCCTGGATTGAGTGGCATGCCTTATGAGGATAGGCTGAGGGAGCTCGGTCTTTTCTCGTTGGAGAGACGGAGGATGAGAGGAGACCTAATAGAGGTGTATAAGATATTGAGAGGCATAGATCGGGTGGACTCTCAGAGGCTTTTTCCCAGGGTGTAAATGTCTGCTATGAGAGGACACAGGTTTAAGGTGCTGGGGGGTAGGTACAGGGGAGATGTTAGGGGTAAGTTTTTCACACAGAGGGTGGTGGGCGAGTGGAATCGGCTGCTGTCAGTGGTGGTGGAGGCGAACTCAATAGGGTCTTTTAAGAGATGAGTACATGGAGCTTAATAGGATGGAGGGTTATAGGTAGGTCTAGAAGGTAGGGATGTGTTCGGCACAACTTGAGGGCCGAAGGGCCTGTTTGTGCTGTAGTTTTTCTATGTTTCTATGTTTCAATCTAAACATGCACCTTCTAATGTGCTTAGAGATTATTTCATTCACTGTTAACATGTCAGTCCAATACAAGACAGATTACCTCAGCCAATTACAGTATGCCACTCAATATAACGATATTCTATTTGTCCATTTAATACCGGACATATTCCAACTAACAGAGTCCATTTCCTGGTTGCTATGTTGTTAGGGACTCTTCTTCTGCTAAACCTTTCCCATAGGCAATGATTTGGAAGAAGGTGTAACTGGTGTTATCAGCAAGTTTGCGGATGACACGAAGATGGCTGGACTTGTGGATAGCGATGAGCATTGTCGGGCAATGCAGCAGGATATAGATAGGCTGGAAAATTGGGCGGAGAGGTGGCAGATGGAATTTAATCCGGATAAATGCGAGGTGATGCATTTTGGAAGAAATAATGTAGGGAGGAGTTATACAATAAATGGCAGAGTCATCAAGAGTATAGAAACACAATGGGACCTAGGTGTGCAAGTCCACAAATCCTTGAAGGTGACAACACAGGTGGAGAAGGTGGTGAAGAAGGCATATGGTATGCTTGCCTTTATAGGATGGGGTATAGAGTATAAAAGCTGGAGTCTGATGATGCAGCTGTATAGAACGCTGGTTAGGCCACATTTGGAGTACTGCATCCAGTTCTGGTCGCCGCACTACCAGAAGGACGTAGAGGCGTTAGAGAGAGTGCAGAGAAGGTTTACCAGGATGTTGCCTGGTATGGAGAGTCTCAGCTATGAGGAGAGATTGAGTAAACTGGGGTTGTTCTCCCTGGAAAGACGGAGAATGAGGGGAGATCTAATAGAGGTGTACAAGATTATGAAGGGGATAGATAGGGTGAACGGTGAGAAGCTTTTTCCCAGATCAGAAGTGACGATCACGAGGGGTCACGGGCTCAAGGTGAGAGGGGCCAAGTATAACTCAGATATTAGAGGGTTGCTCTTTACACAGACGGCGGTGGGGGCCTGGAATGCGCTGCCAAGTAGGGTGATGGAGGCAGACACGCTGATGTCGTTTAAGACTTACCTGGATAGTCACATGAGCAGCCTGGGAATGGAGGGATACAAACGATTGGTCTAGTTGGACGAAGGAGCGGCACAGGCTTGGAGGGCCGAAGGGCCTGTTTCCTGTGCTGTACTGTTCTTTGTTCTTTGTTCGGCGTATTGTCAGACAGTGAGATAAGTGATTCTCTGGGCCCATTAGAAAGATACTTTCTTATGTCTGGACACTGTGTGCCTCTATGACTTTACATTATGTTTCAACAACTGTCCCGGGACTGAAACTATTAAAGCTTGTTCTGTTGACTAATGGGCTTTAACTTTTGAACTGTTGACCTATCATTATATTTCTGGAGCATTTGCATTTTTGACTAAGGCGAACAATGCATTTATATTTAAGAAATACATTTTAACAATATGTTTAATAGTCCAATACATACTTAGAATCATATTCCATTTCATTTTAATACTGTAATTGCATTCACATATGAGCAAACTGTCAACATGATCGTGTTAGCTTGAATCATTTAACCCCTCCTGTCTGCTCTGTTACTGTAGCCGAAGTAAGAGGTCTCACAACACCAGGTTAACGTTCAACAGGTTTATTTGGAATCACGAGCTTTCGGAGCACAGCTCATTCCTCAGGTGAGTGGTTCACTTGAGGAAAGAGCATTGCTTCGAAAGCTCATGATTCCAAATAAACCCGTTGGACTTTAACCTGGTGTTGTGAGACTTCTTATTATGCCCACCCCAGTCCAACGTCGGCACCTCCACGTCATGACTGCAGCCTAATTCTGCCTGAATCTGACTTATCTGACCTGATAACCACTTCCACACACTTATTTACATTTCACAGAGTCAGATTGTGAGAACTTGCAGCCTGCAAAGTTGATGGGGAAGCTTACATTCTCTCCCATCATTAAACCCTTCATGAAACCTCGTGTTCTCAGCACTGGGAACTTATCAGGAACTTACTCTATGGAGAGGAGGACACAATTACAACAACGTGCTCCACATTAAGCTAGTTTTAATATGTAGTGTTTCACAAGTATATGGCTCAGTGCATTCGAGTTAACATTTGTAACTGAGTGATTAGGTTTGTACTACATCGTCGATTTAGACCTTTATCACTCCAGACTACATATTAACTGAATGGAAAAGGAGGCGATATCACGTTATATTTTAAACACTCATTGCTATGCACTCTGCATTACTATAAATGTTCCCTACTTGGTAATCATTTGCATTCGGCAACGGCCTAGTGGTATTATCAACAGTAACCAAGGAAAAGCGCTAATATTCTGGTGACCCGCGTTGGAATCCAGCCATGGCAGATGGTGGATTTGAATTCAATTTTTTAAAAATCTGGAATTAAGAATCTACTGATGACCGTGAAAACAATCTCGACTGTTGGAAAATCCCATCTGGTTCATTAATGTCCTTTAGCGAACGAAATCTGTCATCCTTACCCGGTGTGGCCTTCATGTGACTCCAGAGCCACAGCAATGTGGTTGACTCGCAACTGCCCTCCAAGGGCAACTACGGATGGGTCATAAATGCTGGCCAGCCAGCGATCCCCATGGGCCATGAATGAATGAAAAAGACTTTCTAATCTTCTGCTTACGCAGTTTTATGTTCATATGCAACCATTGTTTTAAACGTAAAGCAACTTTTTCCAAATACCAACAGCAACAGAGAGAAAAAAGTATCTCCCAGCAAAAGAACTATGAAAATAAAGTGTCACTGATAGGAGTGTGATTTAATGAGGAGTTTTCACTAAGTCAGCAAAATCTGAGATAATAAGTCCAAGATATCAACCATGTCAGCCCGAGAGCATATTTCTCCTGTCCTATCCTAAACAAATGAGTAAGGAAGATGTCATTAAAAAATCATTTGGTTGAGCAAGAAGTCGGTAATGTAACAAAGGGAAGCTTCGGTGAGGAGTGGACCTACAAGTATTTGATATTTTTGAAGGGACAGCCAGGAGGTCGTGTTAACTGACATTAGTCAATGATCATTACCCTTGGGGGCCAGTTTTAATACAGACCTCATTAAAAAAGAAAATATTCCAAGCACAGCAAACATCAGTTACATTCATGGCCTGAGCAGATGTGTTTGAGGAAGAGCTTGCATCTGAAACGTTAACATGTCTAAATTCTCTATGGATTCTAACCTGACAGGATGAGTGGTCCCAGCATTTAGCATTTCCTGTGTTTGTTTCGGTATTCTGGTATTTTTCATTATTTATTGGGGGGGAGGGGGGAGATAAAGAATGCAGGCAAGCATGCATAAATACAGAACTTAGCCGAGAGAAAAAAGCCCGGTCTACAAAAATAGACAGCGAGAAGTAACTTCTTCCATTTCATCACATCCTGGGCCGGAGTGGTATTTACAATAAAAAAGACAGTGCTCATCTTCTCTGCACGCTTCCTTGTCAAAGTCTATTATGTGGAGTCAGAGGACAGGAATGAATCCAAACACAGTGATCTATGCTGCTGTTCTTCTCTCCGGTAACATGTTTAACTATTTACAATTTATTTCATATTGTTCTAGTAGATTCTAGGAAGACTCAGTGCAACAGAAACATGGAAAAGATTAATTTATTCAGGATGACAAATTACAAATCGTAGCATCTTTCACGGTATTCATTTATGTGGAGAGACCAGCAGTTTTTTGGGCGGGATTTTCCATCCACGCTCGCCCCAGAGCATTATTTTCCATTTCTAATTGCCCCTGAGAAAGGGGTGGTGAGCCCCAGAGTGAACCACTGCAGTTTCTGTGGTATCGGTACATCTACCGTGCTGTTAGGGAGGGAGTGCTAGGATTTTGGCCCAGCGAAAATAAAGGAACGACAGATATGTTTCCAAGGTAGGATGGTGAGGGGCTTGAAAGGGAACCTCCAGTGTCCACATGTGTCTGCTGCCCTCGTCCTTCAAGATGGTAGAGGTGGCAGAGTTGGAAGATACTATCGAAGGGTATTTGGTGAGTTGCTGCAATGCATTTTGTAGATGGTGCACACGGCAGCCACTGTGTGTCGATGGTGGAGGGAGTGAAATGTAGAAAGTGGCGGAGAATCAGGCACGCTGCTTTGCCAAGGGTGGTGTCGTGATTGTGAGTGTTTCTGGAGTTGCACTCACCCAGGTAGGGAAAGAGTATTCCATCGCACTCCTGATTTGTCCCTTGTAGGTGGTGCACAGGGCTTGGAGGAATCAAAAGGGGAGTGACTCGCCGCAAAATTCCCAACATCTGACCTGTTCTTGTAGCCATTGTATTTGTATGCCTGGTCCAGTTCATTTTCTGGATTAACCGTTAACCCTGAGATTTTTAATGATCTCCCCGTTCAGGAACGGTAATGTATTGGTCTGATATACCCCTCTGCTGCATTTTAAATCGATTTAAATGCACTAACAGCAAAAGGCTCAACTCTCGAAAAGGTAGGAATGCATAGAGTTCGGCTCCCTGAAGCAGCCAACTGCAACTGTGGGGCAGTTTAATGCACGATCGTATTTTGGAAAAATTTTCCAGACTGGCTTATTATAATCCCCGATGTTATAAAGCAAACTCTCGGCCCCTTCTCCGTCACCAGAATGATCCATGGAATTTTTGCCTCAATGGAAACTAAAAGTAAGAGAAGACTATTCGGCCCTTCGATCTTTTTCCCCCAATTAATATGATCATGGCTGATCCTCTATCTCAATCCCATATTTCTGCTTTCTCCCCAACCCCCTGATGCCACTAAAATATATTTTTAAACATATATTTCATGAGAAAATTCACTCATTCGACCTCCCCAGCCTTCTGTTGTAGGGAATTCCATTGGTTCATCACTCTCTGAGGGAGGTAATGTTATTTCATTTCAATTCTAAAAGGTCTACCCGTATTCTGAGACTATGACCCCCGATTCTAGATTCCTCAGCCAGGGAAAACATGCTCCCTGCATCCAGTCTGTCCCGCCCTGTTAGAATTCTAAAAGTTTCAGTGAGATCGCTTTCATCCTTCTAAACGCTAATAAATACAGGCCCAAGTGAACCAATCTCTCCCCAGAGGAGAGTCCCGCCAACCCCGGTATCAGTCTAGTGAACCTCCGCTGCACTCCCTCTCTGACAAGTATACTCTTGCTTAGGTAGGGAAACCAACAATGCACGCAATACAAGTTGGTTGACATCTCGCTGTGAAACGGTAACTTAACCCAAAGGTGGAATTCTACAGAGTCGCATGAAGAACTCCACTCAAAATGTTAATCATTTTTTCTCCTTTTTGATGTTCACTGACTTCAGGCTACTTCTCAAAGAGTGTTGTGAATCTCTGGAACTCGCTGCCCCAGAGTGCTGTGGATGCAGAATCAATCAATGGATTCAAGAAAGAGATGGATACATATTTAATTAAAAGCGGGATGAAGGGTTATGCGGAAAAAGCAGGGAATTGGAGTTAGGATGAGAGGGAAATCAGCCATGATCATATGGAATGACAGAGCGGGCTCGAAGGACTGAATTGCCTACTCTCGCTCCTAATTCCTATGTTCCTATGTTTAAGGTAGCAAATTGCATTGAGTCCTCGCGCAAAGGCGCTGTTTATATGCTGCAATGTTCTACCCGATTGAAGTCATTGGACTGAATATCAGCAGGGATGTCTAAATGATAATCCTTTGGTTACCGACCACCTTGCACTGCCAGCGACTGCGAATCTAGTCTATGCTTCTCATATTTCGATCTTTATTTGGCTTTTTATCGTTGGCCTCTTTGTATATGTTGGATATTTTCCATTTCATAACAGGATTAACATTTGGGAAGATCATGGTGATCCAGACCCCACCTTGGATTATTGCATCTGAAGGCGAAACCGTGGATCTGCACTGCACCTGCCTTGGCCCAACACTTAGAGCTTCCTACACGTGGTACCGAAATATACAAAATGGTACTGAAGTGTCCAATAAAACAAACCAATACAGAGGACGCGTCTTTCTAGCAGGCAGGGACGCCTTCCGAGCAAAGAATGACGCTTCGCTGAAAATAACAGATACCAAAGTGCACGATTCAGGAGCCTACTATTGCAAAGTGGAATATATGAGATTCGGGGCAAAGTATGGACCAGGGACAAAACTTATAGTTAGACGTGAGTACTGCTTGTTAGTTCCAGCAAATTAATATCTATGTGGAAAAGTATTCAGGTGAAAATGGCATGTATAATTGCACCAAAGTTTTTGTTTTATTCATGCATCGAAGAAGTATCTGTGAATTCATTAAATAAAAATCTTCGTTATGCCAAGGCTGCACTACTAAGATCGGACCATGAATGATGGAAGGCTGGATAAATTAGCCAACAGTGATGGCCTGATGGGAGGCGTGAACTTCCATGAAGGTGATCGGTCCGACACATTGATACCCGGTTTCTGATGTTCAGTTCCATTGCAATCAATTGAATTGTGACTCTGTGGTCCGATCGTGCGTTCTGAATAGGGCTACAGTCAGACAGTACTAAAGTCTCCCAGAATTTGTCTTTATTCATGGGACGTACACGTCATAGGCTGGGCCAACATTTATTACCACACATAATTGCCCTGAGAGTGACTTACTGGGTATCTTACGGTCAACCACATTGCTGTGGGTCTGGATTCAAATGGAGACCAGAACAGGTAAGATTGGCAGATTTCCTTCCCTAAAGAGCACTCGTAAAACAGTTAGAATTTTACGACAATCGGCAAAGGTTTCAATAGACTTTTAATTCCAGGATGCAATTTTCATCATCTGCCGCGGTGGGATTTGAACGCGGGTCCCCAGAGCATCACCCGGGGTTTCTCCAATTCCCAACGTAACTGTTTAAATTTAATGTTTCAGCACCGATAGACATTTCCTTGCTTACTTTTGTCAGTTGAATCCAATCCTTACTCTTTGCTCAAACACGTCATAAGAGCAAGGAGACAGATTGATAGTGGCGCGACTTTTGTGA
Source organism: Mustelus asterias (assembly GCF_964213995.1). NCBI lineage: Eukaryota > Metazoa > Chordata > Chondrichthyes > Carcharhiniformes > Triakidae > Mustelus > Mustelus asterias. Next base: position 20,475,547 of record NC_135808.1, on the reverse strand, counting down.
ATTTAACCAGAAAAAAAATACAGACTTTACAATTTTGAGTCAAAATGAATTATACAATGTATTGATTTCTTCATGCAGCGGTGCTTGACATTCGCTGACCACAGAATGAAAGGAAGCGGCTAAGTTGTAGAAATGCAGTTTAATGTGCTTTCATAATCCTCCCCTCAGGTCGAACAACTGCCATGAAGATCCTTTGGTGCACCAGCGCAGTGATAATCGTTGGATTGATGCTTACTGGAAGTGTCTGCTACAGGCACAAGTGCCCGATAAAAGGTATTTAACTTGAATTAAGAGTTACAACAGTTAATAGGCATGAAATATATATGAATCGCAGTTATAATGTACACATTATAACGCAAATGGAAATCTACACGGAAAATGCGAAGTTTTAAGAGATCAAACAATGCAAAGAAATATACAATCTTTTGGGACATTACTGAGAACTGTAGACAGGCGTTGAAGTGAATGTCCACAGATCTGTGAATGTTGCAGGATACATAGAAGCATTGGCACTCGAAGCAGGAGTAGGCCATTCGGCCCTTCATACCTGCTCCGCCATTCATTGTCGCTCAGCATCAAATTCAATATCCTGAACCCTCCCCCCCCCCCCCCGCCCCCTTGATATCCCTTGATCCCTTTAGCTCAACGAACTATATCTACTTTCTGCTTGAAACAAGGCAACGTCGATAAGGCATATGGAATCCTTTCATTTAACCAAGGTCTAGAGTACAAGAGCAGGAATGATATTCTGGAAATGTACAAATCATTAGTTAGGCCATAACTTGAGTGCAGTTCTGGTGTCAAGATTACAGGAAGGATAGAATTGCACTGGAGAGGGAACAGAGGAGAATTACAAGAAGGTGGCCAGGACTGGAAAACGTCCAGCTATGACGAGAGATTCGATAGGTTAGGATTGTTGTCCTTGGGACAGAGAAGTCTGATGGGAGATTCAATTGAGATGGACAAAAATAGACTCATTGATTCGATTTGAGGAGCCTATTTACATTGGCAATAAAGGTCAGTGGCTAGGTGGCATAGATGATGTGGAGATGCCAGCGTTGGACTGGGGTGCTACCAAATAAACCTGTTGGACTTTAACCTGGTGTTGTGAGACTTCTTACTGGGGGGTATAGAGTTATGGTGTTTAGTGGCAATATTAAAAGGGAGGTGGGAAAAGATATTGTCACCCAGAGGGTCATAGAGGTTGAGACTCACTGCCAGAAATAATGGAAGAGGCAGAAAGCCTCAATCCATTTATAAGGTATCTCGATGTGAACCTTTAATGTGGTAAGCTGCAGAAATATGGCCCAAATGAGAGCAAAAGACCATGAGACATAGGAGCACAATTAGGCCACTCGGCCCATCGAGTCTGCTCCGCCATTCGATCATGGCTGGTATTTTTCTCATCCCCATTCTCCTGCCTTTTCCCCATAACCCCTGACACCATGATTAATTAAGAATCTATCTATCTCTATCTTCAAGACACTCAATGACCTGGCCTCCACAGCCTTCCACAGATTCACCACTCCCTGGCTGAAGAAATTCCTCCTCATCTCTGTTTTAAAGGATCGTCCCTTTAGCCTGAGGTTGTGCCCTCTGATTCTAGTTTTTCCCACTAGTGGAAACATCCTCTCCACGTCCAGGCCTCGCAATATCCTATAAGTTTCAGTAAGATCCTCCCTCATCTTTCTAAACTCCAATGAGTACAGACCCAGAGTCCTCAATCGTTCCTCATGCAAAAAGCTCTTCATTCCAGGGATCATTCTTGTGAACCTCCTCTGGGCCCTTTCCAAGGCCAGCACATCCTTCCTTAGATATGGGGTCCAAAACTGCTCACAATATTCCAAATGGGGTCTGACCAGAGCCTTATACAGCCTCAGAAGTACATCCCTGCTCTTGCATTCTAGCCCTCTTGACATGAATGCTAACATTGCATTTGCCTTCCTAACCGCCGACTGAACCTGCACATTAACCTTAAGAGAATCTTGAACAATGACTCCCAAGTCCCATTGTGCTTCTGATTTCCTAAGCATTTTCCCACTTAGGAAATAGTCTATGCCTCCATTCCTCCTTCCAAGGTGCATAACCTCACAGTTTTGCACATTATATTCCATCTGCCACTCCTTTGCCCACTCTCCTAACCTGTCCAAGTCCTTCTGCAGCCCCCCTGCTTCCTCAATACTACCTGTCCCTCTACATATCCTTGTATGCTGGAAAGTGCGGTGAGGCTATGTTGCTTGGTTGTCAGCTGGTACAAACTTGATGGGCAGAGCGGTCCCTGTTTGTAATGCAAACTTTCCATGTATCTGAGATTCTTTGGCATAGAAGTATCGAACAAATAAGTTATTTCCAAATGTCAAAAAAGCCCTGAAATATTATTTAATATTTTTCCCTGTTTTATCTGTCAGTTCCTCGCAGATTTCGCCGAACAACAGATCCAAGGTTGGTAAATGAAACCAAGACTGATTTTAAGGGATGTTTATTTCATCTCTCAAACATCTAAAACTTTAGTTTAATTTTATTTCCTTTCTTTTGAAGTGTTGAACCAATCTCCGCACAAGTCCATTTCACTGGTGAGTAATGAATCCTTAATATGAAGTTTGGCTTCAGTTTGTTTTTGACATTGTGTGGGCCGTCTTAAGAGGAAAGGTTAGACAGGCTAGGTTTGTCTCCGCTGGAGAAGAGTAAGTGGTAACTTGATTGAAACTTTTAGGATCCTGAAGGGTATTGACAGAGTGGATGTGGCAATGATGATCCCGCTTTTGGGACAATGTCACACTCGGGCTTGTGTTTAGAAATAAGGTGTCGCCCATTGTAGATGGAGAGGAGGGAGCTTTGTTTCAATCAGAGGATCATGAGTTTTTGGAACTCTCTTCCTCAAAGAATGTTGGAAGCAAAGCCCTTAAATATGGTTAAGGCAGAAATGGATAGATTCTTCACAAACTAAGGGGTGGGGAGAAAATAATTAATCAGGGGAAAGGATGATGCAGATCTGAGGTTACTATCAAATTAACCAGGATCTTATTGAATAACCGAGCAGACCGGAGGGCTGTTTGGTGGACTGCTGCTCCTTGTTCGTATGCTTTGTGACGTTTATGGTGTTGCAGGATATTGATATTTCTAATATTCCACCTTTTCTCTCAACTCTCCATACAGAGAAACGTGATGGAAGATCACCACCCAGAATTGACTATCAGGTACACTATCCATATGGTAGGGGTTGTACGGTGGCACAGTGGTTAGCAATGCTGCCTCACAGCGCCAGGGAGCCGGGTTCAATTCCCAGCTTGAGTTACTGTCTATGTGGAGTCTACACGATCTCTTCGTGTCTGTGTGAGTTTCCTCCGTGTGCCCCAGTTTCCTCCCACAGTCTGAAAGACGTGCTCGTTAGGTGCATTGGCCATGCTAAATTCTCCCTCAGTGTGTCCGAACAGGTACCGCAGTGTGACAATGAGGGGATTTTTATCATTAGTGTTAATGTAAGCCTACTTGTGACATGAATAAATCAGCTTTAAATTTTAAAACTTTAACCTCAAAATCTGCATTTCTCGGCATACCTCATTAAGCAGGTTGTGATTCAGGTTGCTGATCTAATCCTTGAAAACATTTCTCAAACTCAACCGGCTGCTTGAGATGGTGAATGGAACTATTTTGAAAATATCATGTTCTAATGTACTAACTATCAGAGCGAAGGAATCTCTTACTGTGTTTTATAACTGCCATTCCAGAATGATGAGAACTACCCTGGTGGGTTTTTTTGCCACACGAACTGATGTGTGAGTAATTTATTTGCAGCACCAACTTAACGATCCCATCAGAGATCAGTAAGAAGAACGCAGCTGGTCTATTCATATCTGCTGTCATTCACAACCTTATCAAACAATGCACTTGTAACAGCTGAACTATTGAGACTTAAAATATTGTTAGTAAAAATCATTCTGATCATAAATAAATCTGAGATTATTCATATGATTTTTAATTCATTCATGGGATGCTGGCATTGCTGGCTGGGCCAGCATTGGTTGTCCATCCCTTTCTTTTTATTCATTCATGGGACATGGGCGTCGATGTCTGTCCAGCATTCATTGCCCATCGTTAGTCACCCTTGAGAAGGTGGTGGTGGTGAGCCTCTGGAATCGCTGCAGTCCCTGTGCTGTAGGTTGACCCACAATGCCGTTAGGGAGGGAATTTCAGGATTTTGACCCAGCAGATGCGAAGGAACAGGTGATATGTTTCCATGTCAGGATGGTGAGTGGCTTGGAGGGGAACTTGCAGGTGTTGGTGTTCCCATGTATCTGTTGCCCTTGTCCTTCTAGATGGATGTGGTCATGGGGTTGGAGGGTGCTGTCTAAGGATCTTTGGTGAATTCCTGCAGTGCAACTTGTAGATAGTACATACTGCTGCTACTGACTATCGGTGGTGGAGGGAGTGGATATTTGTAGATGTGGTGCCAATTAAGTGGGCTGCTTTGTCCTGGATGGTGTCAAGCTTCTTGAGTGTTATTGGAGCTGCACCCAGCCAGGAAAGTGAGGAATATTCCATCACACTCCTGATTTGTGCCTTGAAGATGGCGGATAAGCTTTGGGGGGTCGGGAGGTGAGTTACTCACCACAGTTAGTCCTAGACATTGACCTGCTCTTGTAGCCACTGTGTTAATGTGGCAAGTCCAATTGAGCATCTGGTCAATGGTAACCCCCAAGGATGTTGATATTGGGAGATTCAGTGATGGTAGCATCATTGAATGTCAAAGGGCGGTGTTAGAGTGTCTCTTATTGGTGATGGCGCATTTGTGTGGCGCAAATGTCACTTGCAACTTGTCAGCCCAAGCGTGGATATTGTCCAGATCTTGCTGCATTTGAACATGGACTGCTTCAGTATTTGAATGGTGCTGACCTTGACCTTGACCTGAGTAGCATGCCAGGCCATTTCAGAGGGCATTTAAGAGTCAATCACATTGTTGTGGGTCTGGTGCCACTTATACGCCAGAGCAGGTGAAAGCTGTAGATTTCCTTTCCGAAAGGATATTAGTGAACCAATTTTTTAAAATGACAATCGGCAATGAACTCGGGTCCCCATAACATTACCCTGAGTCTCTTGATTACCAGTCCAGTGGCAATAGAACTACACCACCTTCTCCCCATTTTAAATATTTTACAGACAGCACAAAACTGACACAAGGATAAAGTTAAAGTTAAAATTAATTTATTAGTCATAAGTAAAACTTACATTAACACTGCAATGAAGCTACTGTGAAATTCCTGAGTCGGCACAGTTTGGTACCTGTTCGGGTCAATGCACCTGACCAAATATATTGCCAACGGCGTTACCCACAGTCAGTAAATGACTAAATAACAAGTTACAGTTACCAACGTGGTTGCTGGCAATTGCTTAACTGTAGAATGGTATTTTAACTTTAAATGCTAATTGTTGGCAAAAATAAGTCTGAGTTAAAACGATGTCAAAGGAAACTGGGCATCCAAGGCACCTGTACAAAATAAATCGCCCGAATGTATGAAAATAAAATTGTTTTGCTCCTTACAAAAACAACGAAGCGATTGTTGTCATCTATTTATTGTGTTTAATAAGGTATTTTCCGTCTCTTTAAGCAGGCGAATGAATTTGATAATGTGCAGTATGGCACACTGATCTTCAATGAAGGAAAGCGAACATTCCAACCTTCTGTAGCTAACGATAAGGTGAGGTATGCTTCGTTAAATAAAATGATTTTCAATTCAGTTAGCATGTTACCATCAAGTATATTACACATTACGGAGACACGCAACTAAAACCCTGCATCCGTTTGTCCGTCTATCCATCCGTCTATCGTACATAAGATCAGCAACATCATCAATAAGGCGGATAAGTCCTTCCATAATTATTTGCATGAAATGCCTAAATAGATTGTGGCCCTAGCATGCATTCCATGACTCTACGACACTGAAACCTAATTATTACGTTCCGCATGATCAACCAACGTTGGCTGATAAATGTAATTTATGGTAATTGGGTTCATTTAAAAACTAGTCAGATTAGCCAACTGCATTGTTGGAAATAACTGGTTGATAATAGGACTCCAATGTTAAAGTTTTAATTCTGAATGACAGGAAAACTTGAGGAAATTATGGCAAAATTAAATTGGGCAGAAATTACACCCGCGCATCACTGTATCTTTAATATATGAAAACATATCAGGATCACTAGGGGTGGCAAAGTGGCACCTCGGTTGGGACTGCTGCCTCACAGCACCAGATTCCCTGCCTGTGCGGAGTCTGCATGTTCTCCCCGTGTCTGCATGGGTTTCCTCCGGGTGCTCTGGTTTCCTCCCCCAGTCTGAAAGACATGCTGGTTAGGTGCATTGGCCAGGCTAAATTCTCCCTAAATGTGCCCAAACAGGCGCCGCAGTGTGGCAACGAGGGGATTGTCACAGTAGCTTCATTGCAGTGTTAATGTAAGCCTACTTGTGACACTAATAAATAAGCTGTCAACTTTAAAACTTTAACCTCAGAATCAGCACTTCTCGGCAGACCTCATTAAGCAGGTTGCGATTCAGGTTGCTGATCTAATCCTTGAGTACACTTCTCAAACTCAACCGACTGCTTGAGATAGTGAATGGAACTAATTTGAAAATATCATGTTCTAATGTACTAGCCATCAGAGCGAAGGAATCTCTTACTGTGTTTTACAACTGGCATCCCAGAATGATGAGACCTACCCTGGTCTGTTTTTGCCACGCTGACGAGTGATTAAGTTATTTGGAGTACCAACTTAACTGTCCTATCAGAGGTCAGTAAGAAGAATGCATCTAGTCTATTCATATCTGCTTTCATTCGAAACCTTGTAACTGCTGAACTATTGAGACTTAAAAATTGTCATTAAAAAAAATCATTCCGATCATAAATAATTGCGAGATTATTCATATGGTTTTTAAAAATTCATTTTTGGGATGTCGGCATTGCTAGATGGGTCAGCATTTGTTGTCCAGCCTTTTTAAAATTCATTCGTGGGACATGGGTGTCACTGGCTGGCCAGCATTTGCTGCCCATCCGTAGTTTCCCATGAGAAGGTGATGGTGAACCGCCTTCTTGAATCGCTGCAGTCCATGTGATGTGGGGTAGCCCACAATGCCATTAGGGAGGGAATTTCAAGATTTTGACCCAGCGACTGTGAAGGAACAGGTGATATATTTCAAAGTGAAGGAGGTGAGTGGCCTTGAAGGGGAACTTGCAGGTGATGGTGCTCCCATGTATCTGCTGCCCTTGTCCTTCTAGATGAAAGTTGTCATGGGTTGGGAAGGTTCTGTCGAAGGAAATTTGGTGAATTGCTGCAGTGCATCTTGTAGATAGTACATACTGCTGCTACTGACCGTCAGTGGTAGAGGGAGAGGATGTTTGTAGGTGTGGTGCTAATCAAGCATGCTGCTTTGTCCTGGATGGTGTCAACCATCTTGAGTATTGTTGGAGTTGCACCCATCCAGGCAAGTGGGGGGCATTCGATCACACTCCTGACTTGTGCCTTGTAAATGGTGGATAAGCTTTGGGGAGTCGCGAGCTGAGTTACTCACTGCAATATTTCTAGCCTCTGACCTGCTCTTGTCGCCACTATGTTAATGTGGCAATTCCAATTGAGTACCTGGTCAATGGTAATCCCTAAGGATGTTGACAGTGGGGGATTCAGTGATGGTAACATCATTGCATGTCAAGGTGCGGTGGTTAGAGTGTCTGTTATTAGTGATGATTATTACCTGGCATTTGTGTGCACGAGTGTTACTTGCCACTTGTCAGCCCAAGTCTGGATGTTGTTCAGATCTCGCTGCATTTGAACATAGATTGTTTCAGTATCTGAGCAGTGCGAATGATGCTTTCCTTGACCTTGAACTCAGTAGCATGCCAGGCCATTTCAGAGGGAATTTAAGAGTTAATGAAACTGATGTGGGTCTGGTGCCACATATACGCCAGAGCAGGTAAAAGCTGTACATTTTCTTTCTGAAAGGATATTAGTGAACAGGATGGCTTTTTATGACGATCGCAATGAACTCGGGTTCCCAAAGAATTACGCTGTGTCTCTGGATTACAAGTTCAGTGGCAATACAACTATGCCACCTCCTCCCCATTTTAAATATTTTACTGACAGCACAAAACTGACACAATGATAATATATTGCAAATGGCGTTACCCACAGTCAGTTAATGACTAAATAACTAGCCAGAGTTACCAACGCAGTTGCCAGCAATTGCTTAACTGTAGAATGTTATTTTAATTTTCAATGCTAATTGTTGACAAAAAAAGTCTGAGTTAAAACGATGTCAAAGGAAACTGGGCATCAAGGTGTCTGTTTGAAATAAATATCCCGATTATATTAAAATAAAATTGTATTGTTTCTTTTAAAAACAACCAAGCGATTGTTGTCGTCTCTTTCATATGTTTAATAAGGTATTTCCGTCTTTTTAAACAGGCAAATGAATTCGATAATGTGCAGTATGGGGCATTGATCTTCAATGAAGGGAAGTGAACATTTCGAACTTCCGTAGATAACGAAAAGGTGAGGTGTGCTTTGTTAAAAGATATTGTCAATTCAGTTAGCATGGGGCGTGCTGGCACGGTGGCACAGTCATCAGCACTGCAGCCTCCTAGCACAAGGGACCCGGGTGCGATTCCCGGCTTGGGTCACTGTCTACGCGGAGTCTGCACATTCTCCCCGTGTCTTCATGGGTACCCTCTGGGTGCTCTGCCTTTCTCCCACAGTCTGAAAGATGTGCTGGTTAGGTGCATTGGCCATGCTAAATTCTCCCTCAGTGTACCAGAACAGGTGCAGGAGTGTGGCGACTAAGGGATTTTCACAGTAACTCCATTGCAGTGTTCATGTAAGCTTACTCATGACTAATAAATGAACTTATACTTTTACTTTATGTTACCATCAAACATATCACACGTTAGGGAGGGACGCAACTAAAACCCTGCATCTATGTGTCCGTCTATGCATCCGTCTATCGTTCATAAGATCAGCAGCATCAGCAGTAAGGCGGATAAATCCGTCCATAATCATTTGTATGAATTGTTTAAATAGATTGTGGCCCTAGTAGGCACTCTGTGACTCTACGACACTGAAACCTAATTATTACGTTCCCCATGATCAACCAACGTTGGCTGATAAGTGTATTTTATGATGCATTTTAGGTAACTGCATTGTTGGAGTTAACTGGTTGATTACAGGATTTCAATGTTAACATTTTAATTCTGAATAGTAAGAGGAAAGCTTGAAGAAGTTGTGACAAAATTAAATTGGAATTCAACACCCATGCACCACAGTATCTTTGATAGATGAAAACGTATCAGGATGAAGCTTGTCGTAGACAAAATAACAAAACGTTGTTTCTTTCGAAATACTATTTCCTGGTGCTACTTGCTTTAAGGGTTTATTTCTTTTCATGCAGACAAATACAGAAGAAAATGTACAATATTGTACATTGAAAATCAATGAAGTGTAGCGAAGTGTTGTCCATCCGTGGAGAAAGACAAGATTGCATGTGGTTTTGTCGCATATAGAACATAGAACATAGAACATTACAGCGCAGAACAGGCCCTTCGGCCCACGATGTTGCACCGACCAGTTAAAAAAAAAAACTGTGACCCTCCAACCTAAACCAATTTCTTTTCGTCCATGAACCTATCTACGGATCTCTTAAACGCCCCCAAACTAGGCGCATTTACTACTGATGCTGGCAGGGCATTCCAATCCCTCACCACCCTCTGGGTAAAGAACCTACCCCTGACATCGGTTCTATAACTACCCCCCCTCAATTTAAAGCCATGCCCCCTCGTGCTGGATTTCTCCATCAGAGGAAAAAGGCTATCACTATCCACCCTATCTAAACCTCTAATCATCTTATATGTTTCAATAAGATCCCCTCTTAGCCGCCGCCTTTCCAGCGAAAACAATCCCAAATCCCTCAGCCTCTCCTCATAGGATCTCCCCTCCATACCAGGCAACATCCTGGTAAACCTCCTCTGCACCCTCTCCAAAGCCTCCACATCCTTCCTGTAATGTGGGGACCAGAACTGCACACAGTACTCCAAGTGCGGCCGCACCAGAGTTGTGTACAGTTGCAACATAACGCTACGACTCCTAAATTCAATCCCCCTACCAATAAACGCCAAGACACCATATGCCTTCTTAACAACCTTATCTACTTGATTCCCAACTTTCAGGGATCTATGCACACATACACCTAGATCCCTCTGCTCCTCCACACTATTCAAAGTCCTCCCGTTAGCCCTATACTCAACACATCTGTTATTCCTACCAAAGTGAATTACCTCACACTTCTCCTCATTAAACTCCATCCGCCACCTCTCGGCCCAACTTTGCAACCTGTCTAAGTCTTCCTGCAAACTACGACACCCTTCCTCACTGTCTACCACACCACCGACTTTGGTGTCATCAGCAAATTTGCTAATCCACCCAACTATACCCTCATCCAGATCATTAATAAATATTACAAACAGCAGTGGCCCCAAAACAGATCCCTGAGGTACACCACTTGTAACCGCACTCCATGATGAATATTTACTATCAACCACCACCCTCTGTTTCCAGCGGGAGTGAAGCCACTAAACAATGTCAACCATCGACAACATGCTTTTTGCATATTATAGAGACATTAAAGTCAAACCTACCTACCTATCAACTTACCTACCTATCTGTCTGTCTATCTATCCATCCCTCCTTATTTTTCGAAAAGACGTTTGTTTCATTTCCTGCAATGTTATCATATGAACCAAAGAAGTTCTTAGTTCTTTGCAAGTGTTACAGTATTGTTGTTATCAGGCGAAGCAAGCTATCCTGCGAGTAAAGATGTGAAGTTATTGTATGTGAGAATGCCATTCGAAAACATTTGGGGAGCAATTCAATATTTCTTACCCAGCAAGTTCTACAAATTCCACAGAAGGTGTCATGTAGGGAACTTTCTCACAAGTTTAAGTAAGTCGCAATGTTGCATCCGGAAGGAAAGTTAAAGTTTATTTCTTGGTCACTAGTAGGCTTACATTAACACTGCAATGAAGTTACTGTGAAAATCCCCTAGTCGCCACATTCCAGCACCTGTTCGGGTACATTAAGGGAGAATTTAGCATGAAAACACAATTGTCGCTTTTATCGCAACTTTGGCCAAAGGATATGTTCGATAGCACCGCAAGTCATCTGAAATATGCTTAAGCCAATTGGGCAATCGCAAAATTCACAATTAGATGAGTCCTCTGAAACATATTCGGTATTGTCCAAAATTAATCCACCATTCAACTGACTCTTTCAGCAAAACCTGTCGTGTGTCAAGGCCAAAGATGTGCGCGTTAAGTTAATTGGCCATGATAAATTGACCCTAGAGTCAGGGGGATGAGCAGGGTAAATATGTGGGGTTACGGGAATGGGCCTGGGTGGGATTGTGGTTGGTGCAGTCTCGATGGACTGAATGACCTCCTTCTGCACTCTCGGTTTTTATGACAGATTTAAGAATTTGAGAATCAAAAGCCATAGAATCATAAATCCCCAGCAGTAGTTTTTACTTCTCTCCTTCCCCCACCTGGCACAGTCTTATCTGCACGACTTGCAAAACAACACCCAGCAAGAGCTGAACTGAAAGATGACGTTGAGGCACAATGGTGATCAGGGACAGGATATATTTAACCTTTGGTACTTGACCCTTGGTGATTGGATAGATGGACTCGAACAAATGACTGCCAGGGGGGGAGCTGCCAATCCTGAGAATATGGTTTATAAACAGGCATTCCGAAGCTCTGCATTGACAATTAATCAGATGGAGGAGGAGCGCGTCCTGACATACGAGAAAGCAGAATGCTGCCAGCAACAGCTACAGAGATTAGCACTCACTCTGCATCCGCCGTCTGCTCATCATTGAATATTGATAAACAATTCTTAGCGATCATGGATTGTATGCTTTTCCTGTCTATTTACCTCGTGCATCATATGAAAGCTGCTGGTTCTGAACAAGTACTTCACAAACTGTTCGGCATTCACTTGTGAGCATTCCCTCTGTTTGGAATTTCTGAATATCCTGGACCAGTATCTTACAGCGTGGAACCGTGGCACCAAGCCCATGCAGAAAAGCGTAACTCATAGGTTTATAGACCAGTTGTCCACTGCTGTAAGCAAACAAAAACGTTTCCAAAGTGTTCTGGCAAAATATATTGATATTTTAAAAGAAATATTCTGCTGTCATGTGTCAAACATGTACTGCATCACTTCAATGCCAAAACTAGCTTCAGCTGCATCGACAATCTTTTCATTCTGTTTTAATAGAACTGGCCCTCCAATTTCGGCCATAAAATCAGAGAATCATAGAATCCTACAGTACAGAACGAAGCCATTCGGCCTATCGAGTCTGCACCAACCACAATCTCGCCCAGGCCTTATCTCCATAACCCAATTCATTTAGCCTAGCTAGTCCCCCTGGCACTCTTAAGGGACAATTTGGCATGGCCAATCCACCGAACCAACATATCTTTGGACTGTGGGAGGAAACTGGAGCACCCGGAGGAAACCCACGCAGACATGACGAGAACATGCAAACTACACACAGACCCAAGCCGGGAATCTAGCCCAAGTCCCTGGTGCTGTGAGGCAGCAGTGCTAACCACTGTGACACCACGCCACCCTACAACTATGCCACTGTGCCACCCTACCACTGTGCCACTGTGCCGCCCTAACCATTCTATGCTTTTAAAACTGCACTCTAACACTTATAAACTGTATTAAGTTGATCTATCTCTGCATCCTAGTTATGAATGTAACATTACATTCTGTACCCTCTCTTTTCTTTCTCCCCTGTGTACTGTCTGCTTAGAACGCAAGAAATAATACTTTTCACTGTATCCCAATAAATGTGACAATAATAAATCAAATCAAATCAAAAGGTGTGCAGTTTTTGGTAGCTCATAACAGTAATGATGTAATTTCACTCGAAAGGGTAAGAGATTTACGAGGATGTTGCCAGAACTGGAAAATTACAGCAATGAAGAAAGATTGAATAGACTGGCATTGTTTTCCTTAGACCAGGCGGAGCTGATGGGAGATTTGTTTGAGGTGTACATAATTGTGAGAGGCCTGGACAGAATGGAGGGAAAGGGACATTTCACTTTAACAGCGAGGCTAGTAACAAGGCAGCATCGATTTAAATGATTGGTCGGGAGATGAGAAAAATCTCATAATGAGTCTGCAACTCATGGTTTGAAAGGAGACTGGAAGCAGAAACCATCATTTCATTTAAAAGGTGCCTAGATGTCCACCTGAAATGTTGTAACCTGCAGTTGCTGGAAAGTGGGATTAGGCTGGGTGTCTCGTTGACTGCTCAGCATTGACAGAATCGGTCAAAAGGCCTCTTTCTGTGCTGTAAACGTCCTGTGATTCTATTCTGAGACTAAAGGCTGAACTGGGCCTGAGTGTTTGTAATGTGCTGTATATAGCTATGTTCAGGTTTGCGGCCTGTCATCTCCTCTGAAGAGCACGTTTCACATGGCATTTCGCCTCTTGGAGAAGTGCACAACACAAGGCTAAAAGGAACCTCAGCAGGAAGCAGCACTGCTACCACGTAAGGAACCAATCGGATCACAGAACCGAAACGTAGTTCACTTAAACTGCCAAACGTATGCAGAACTGAAACTTGATTTGGAACTCCATTGATCGTTGAACTAGCTCGAAGAAAGGTAAAGGGTTTTCATGTTGTTATTTTAGGTTTAATGTAAGAACCACAGTGGATTAGATCACATTAGATGGAGGATGGCATGGTAGCACAGTGATGGGCGCTGTTGCTTCACAGCTGCAGGGACCCGGGTTTGATTCACAGCTTGGGTCACTGTCTGTGCAGAGTCTGCTCGTTTTCCCCGTGTCTGCGTGGGTTTCCTCCGGGTGCTTCAGTTTCCTCCCACAGTCTGAAAGATGTGCTGGTTAGGTGTATTGGCCATGCTGATTTCTCCATCAGTGACCAGCAAATTTTCACAGAAACTTAGTTGCAGTGTTAATGTGAACCTACTTGTGACACAAAAATAAAAACTTTAAACTTTAGATTCGCCTCTTCTCCAGAAATTATTAAAGTCGCCGTTGCCTCCAGATATGGCAGTCGATACATCCCTCATTACTTCAACTAAAGCATACAGGGTATCACCATTGGCTGTTTCTGTTCAATTTTTATGGCAATAAAATGCAAATCGCCAAAGGTGCAAGAAACCCTAATGTCCAGAATATATGCATTGCGATTAACGCGAGGAACAAATATTTCAGAGAAACCCCAGTAAAGAGACAATGCTGGAAGCAGACTGACAGCAAGACCAATTGCAACGGATCTTGATCAATTGGGCCAGTGGGCTGACGAATGGCAGATGGAGTTTAATTTAGACAAATGCAAAGTGATGCATTTTGGTAGATTGAACCAGGGCAGGACTTACTCAGTTAATGGTAGGGCGTTGGGGAGAGTAACAGAACAAAGAGATCTCGGGGTACATGTTCATAGCTCCTTGAAAGTGGAGTCACAGGTGGACAGAATGGCGAAGAAGGCATTTGGCATGCTTGGGTTCATCGGTCAGAACATTAAATACAGGAGTTGGAATGTCTTGTTGAAGTTGTACAAGACATTGGTAAGGCCACACTTGGAATACTATGTGCAATTCTGGTCACCCTATTATAGAAAGGATATTATTAAACTAGAAAGAGTGCAGAAAAGATTTACTAGGATGCTACCGGGACTTGATGGATTGAGTATAAAGGGGGGTTGGATAGACTGGGACTTTTTTCTCTGGAGCGTAAGAGGCTGAGAGGTGATCTTATAGAGGTCTATAAAATAATGAGGGGCATAGATCAGATAGATAGTCATTATCTTTTCCAAAAGGTAGGGGAATCTAAAACTAGAGCACATAGGTTTAAGGACAGAGGGGAGAGATACAAAAGTGTCCAGAGGGACAATTCTTTTCACACAGAGGGTGGTGAGTGTCTGGAACAAGCTGCCAGAGATAGTAGTAGAGGCTGGTACAATTTTGACTTTTAAAAAGCATTTAGATAGTTACATGGGTACGATGGGTATAGAGAGATATGGGCAATTGGGATTAGCTTAGGGGTTTAAAAAAAAGGGCGGCATGGACAAGTTGGGCCGGAGGGCCTGTTTCCATGCTGTAAACCTCTATGACTCGAAGACTTCAGAAAGCTTATTCATAATCGTGAATCTGCTTCTACCACACCTTCGGTTTACCTGCGGAGAAATATGGCAATGGAGAGGGGATAACACGAATCACGAAAAAAACCTTCAGTGCAATGTCACATTAATTATAATCCAAAATACTATTTTATTTATTTGTTTATTTTTCTTAATATTCAGCCAATCAAGGCAAATCTGAATCGCTGGAAGGCCAGACTTTATTATCCAGCTCTAACTGTCCTTGTGAAGTTGAATATGGAACGTCGTCTTGAAGCGTGCAGTGTGTATGTTGTAGATAAAACGACAATGGATATAGAGAAGGATATTCTATATTTTGATCAGTGCCAATGAAAGAATTATGATATATTTTCAAGTCAGGGTGTTGGGTCATTTGGGATTAAACTTGAGTGTGTTTGCTGATCTCATTTGCCTATTGTCCTTTGCTCTTCTCAGTGGTGACAATTGCGGATTTGGTAATTCTTGTCAAAGAACGCTCCATGAATTGCTGCAGTGTATCTTGCGGTTGATACACACTGCTGCCACGTTTAAAGTGAGGAATTGATTCCCAGTGAAGCAGGGCGCTTTGTCGTGGATGTTTTCCAACTCCTTGAGTGTCAGCGAATGAGATTGATCAGATTTCTAAATTGCTGCACTCACCAAGATTAATGACATTTCTAAATGGTGCCTCGTGGTGAGTCAGGAAACAGTTCAATGGCCGCTATGTCTGCTAACAGGGATATGGAGACATGCAGGGAGCATTTGAAGGGAGCCTACATTGAAATCCTGAAGGTGTCTGGTTTCTCCATGAATTCCAACCTGACTGGGTGAGTGCTCCCAACAATTCCTGTTTGTGTTTTGAAATTCCGGCACACTGTATTTTTTGTTCTCAGGAAGGCAAACAAAAATGAACAGGTACAGCCCAGTACAGACAGACATGCAAAAATAGTGAGCACAGCCGAAAGGGATAGAATTGAAAAGCCAACTCTACCAAAATAGACAGCGAGAAAGTGTTCAGCAACTTCTTCCATTGCATCACATCCTGGCCCGGAGTATACTTACCACGAAAAAAAAACCTGTTTGTTTTCTCTGTTCGCTTTCTTGCGAAAGTCCATTATGTGGCGTCGCCGGATAGAAATGAATCCGAAGATAACGATCTGTGCGGCAGTTCTTCTTTCTGGTAAAATGTTTAACTATTTATAATACACTTAGCAAGTAGCTTGCTGGGAGTAATTCATGCAAGATAAACGTGGGAAGATTCATTTATTCTGGAAAGGGTGATAAATTATAGTTTTGTTTTATTTTTTTCACGGGATATGAGCATTTATTCCCCATCCCTAATTGCCCAAGGATGGAAGGAATGGTGAGCTACCTCAGCGAACCATTGGAAACCATCTGGTGCAGATACACCGACAGTGCTGTTTAGGGAGGGAGGTCCTGTATTTTCACCCATCCCTAGTGAAATAACTGCGATATTTGAGCCAGGATGATGAGTGGCTTGTTTGCGAACATATAGGTGGTGGTGTTGCCATGAATCTACTGCCCTTGTTCCGGGCGGTACTCATCTCGGGATTGGAAGACCGTAATAAGGAGGTTTAGTGAGTTACTGCAGTGCATCATGTGGATGATGCGCATGGCTGGTATTATGCATCGGTGGCGGAGGGAGCGAATGCGAAAGGTGGTGGATGGGGTGCCAAAAATATCGTGGGCCATACCTTGGATGCAGTTGAGCTTCTTAAGCGTTGTTGGAGCTGCTCTCCTCCAGACAAGTGGTGGCTATTCCATTACACTCCTCACAGATGGCGAGTAGTTACACGTGGCAAATTTACCAGTCCTTGATCTATTTGGAGTCAGTGAGAATCATAGAGATAGTCAGCACAAAAACAGACCCTTCGGCCCAACTTGTCCTAAACTGGCGGTTTCGTAAACTGAACAAGTCCCATTTACTTGCGTTTGGCCCATATCCCTCAAAACTTTCCCATCCGTGTACCTGTCCAGATATATTTTAAATGTGATTGTACCCGCCTCTACCACCTCCTCTGTAGTCATGGCATTTGTATGGCTAATCAAGTTCAACTTCTGGTGAAAAATAACCCCAAGATGTTTTGATGGATCTTCCAATGCAGGGCGACTAGTGTGCTGGGATGATATATTGCTCTGCAATATTTGAAATTGATTTTTAACACAATTATATCAAAGGATCTCCTTTGCGTACGTTAGAAAGTAGTAATGCGTTGAGTACTGATCCCTGAAGGAGCCATCTGCAATTTTGGTGCAGTTCAATGCAAGGTCACACGTTATTGAGAAACATTTTTCAGGAATTTCTGACCATGATTACCCGAGTCGAAGCTTCACGTTTCTCATAATTCGAGCTTTAAACATACTCAATGACCGAGCTTCCACAGCTTTCTGGGGTAAGGGATTCCAAACTGTCACAAACATCTGTGTAAAGAAATTCCCCCTCATCTCGGTCCAAAGTGGCATCCACCTTATTTTGATGTTTTTTGGATGAAGAATTCCGCTTAAAATGTTGAACTACATGTTTGTTTTTGTTGTTTACTGACTTCAAAATAGCAAGTTGTAATGGCTCCGAGCGCAAAGCCGCAGGTTATATGCAATTTTTTTTAACAGATTAAGGTCATTGGACTGAACATCAGCAGGGAGGTATAAATGATGGTCCATTGGTGACCGACCGCCTTGCCCTGCCACCGACTTCAGTGCATCATGTAGGTGGTACACACGGCTGGCACTGTGCTTCGGTGGTGGAGCAAGGGAATGCTAATTTTTTGGACTGCGCTTCCCATATTCCTGTCTTTATTTTGGAGTTTTATCATTGGCGGATTTGTTCATGTTGGATATCTTCTATTTCATAACAGGATTAACGTTTGGGAACATCACAGTGATCCAGAGCCCACCCTGGATTACTGCATTTGAAGGCGAAACTGTGGATCTACATTGCACTTGCCTTGGTCCAACACTCATAGCCTCCTACACGTGGCACCTAAACATCCAAAACGGCACCGAGGTGTCCAACAAAACAAGACAATATAGCGGACGTGTATTTCTAGCGGGCAGGATCGCCTTCCGAGCAAGGAACGACGCTTCGCTGAAAATTACGGATACCAAAGTGCACGACTCAGGAACCTACTATTGCAAAGTGAAATATGTGAGATACGGGGCAGCTTGTGGACCAGGGACAAAACTTACAGTTACACGTGAGTACTGCTTGCTAGTTCCAATTTCTAAGTAAGTAAATAATCCAATCACAGGAACATGTATAATTACACCAAACACCCCGCATCCCAGCATTGAATGTCTTTATGGGCTTTTTAAATGCTGAAGCTATTTGACATGTCAAGTCCTGTCCGGGACTGTCTGAACATCGGACAAAGAAAGATTAAAAGATTGAACAGAGGACAAAGTAAGCGATGGTAATGTCCTGATTCGAAGATTGGACTTTAACAGAATGTAGCTTGTGGTAGCAAAGGGGAGTAAACTGAGCGTTCAGTTCAATATCTGTAAACTCTTGCACCAGGAAGAATTAGGTGAGTGCGGAAGTTTGCCTGTGGCGAACGCACTAATTGGTGGAGTTGGCTCTATTATCCCTAGTATCCAGTATTCAGTTCCATTGCAATCAAATGGAACTAAATACCTAACGCTCATTTCAACGGGCGGCTCTATTAACGCCTGTTTTGCGCCAAGTCTACCGCTATCTCTTTTTTGAGCGTGAGCCGCCTTGCGCAGCCGTTGCAGTCAATGTGAGGTAGGTACACCCACAGTGCTGTTAGGAATGGAGTTACAGGATTTTGATCCATCGGCACATGGCTATTTGGTTTCAAGTCAGCATAGTGTGTGACTTGGAGCGGAACTTTAATGTGGTGGTGTTCAACTTGCATCTTTGCTCTCGTCCTTTTAGGTGGTTGATGCGGTAGGTTTAGAAGGTGCATGGTGCACATCGCGACCACAGTGCGCCGGTGGTGGAGGGAGTGAATGTTGAAGGTGGTGGAGGAGGCGCTCATCAAGCCAACCGCTTCGCTCTAGACGGCCGGTATTTCACTAATATGGAGGAAAGAGCCACAGCAGCTCGGCAGAACTATTTACAGATTTAATGAACGACAAGGAAAAGTTAACGATCACGGCAGTAAAGGCAGAGTATAGAACACATGCAAGTAGCTTCGGCAAGTAGGTAGCGTGTTGGAGCTCATTGTTTGACTGGTTAGAAGATTGGCCGATTAAATAATAAGCGCCTTTTCTTTCTAAATATCCATCAGCCGGGATAGGAAGTTATTGGAAAAAAGTCTAAAGGACAGAATCGATCTGGAGGGGGAAGGATTAATCAGGGATATTCAGCGTAGCGTTGTCAAGCGGATATCATTTCTAAATAAAACTGATTGAATATTTCGGTGAAGTTACTAGGTGCGTAGATGAGGGCAGCGTTGTTGATGTAGTCTACTTAGACTACAGTAAGGCTTTTGACAATGCCTGAGACTGATTAAAGCTGTAAGAGCCCATGAGATACAGGACAATTTGGTAAGGTGAATTTAGAATTAGCTTAGTAGCAGGAGGGAGAGGGTGTTGATCGAAGGTTGCTTTTGTGACTTGAAGCCTGTGCCCAGTAGCGTAGCACAGGGACCAATGCTGTGTTCCTTGCAGCTTATAGTGTACATCAATGACCTAACTGAGAATGCGGGAGATATGATCAGTGAATTAGCAGATAACACAAAAAATGCCGATTTGGTAAAAAGTGAGGGAGAAAAACCCTGAGATATAGATGAGCTGGCCAGGTGTTAGAACGGTAGCAAATGGAACTTAACCCTGAAAAATATGAGGTGATGAATTTTGGGATGACTAACAAGGCAATGGAATATACAATGAGTGGTAGGACGCTAGGAAGTACAGAGGACCAGAGGAAGATTGGAATGCATGTCCAACGGTCCCGAAGGCAACAGGACAGATAGATAAGGTGGTTAAGAAGGCATATGGGATACTTGTTTTTATTATGTTAAGAAACAAACTGTTTTTAATGTAAGATTATCTCAAAAGCCAGACTCTAACACTGGTTCTTAGTAGTGTAGATTTTTAATAGAACCATAGAAACCATAGAAAATTACAGCTCAGAAACAGGCCTTTTGACCCTTCTTGTCTGTGCCGAACCATTTTTTGCCTAGTCCCACTGATCTGCACTTGGACCATATCCCTCCACACCCCTCTCATCCATGAACCCGTCCACGTTTTTCTTAAATGTTAAAAGTGACCTCGCATTTACCACTTTATCCGGCAGCTCATTCCACACTCCCACCACTCTCTGCGTGAAGAAGCCCCCGCTAATATTCCCTTTAAACTTTTCTCCTTTCACCCTTAACCTATGCCCTCTGGTTTTTTCTCCCCTAGCCTCAGCGGAAAAAGCCTGCTTGCATTCACTCTATCTATACCCATCAAAATCTTATACACCTCTATCAAATCTCCCCTCAATCTTCTACGCTCCAGGGAATAAAGTCCCAACCTATTCAATCTCTCTCTGCAACTCAGCTTCTCAAGTCCCGACAACATCCTTGTGAACCTTCTCTGCACTCTTTCAACCTTATTTACATCCTTCCTGCAGCTAGGTGACCAAAACTGTACACAATACTCCAAATTCGGCCTCACCAATGCCTTATATAACCTTACCATAACACTCCAACTTTTATACTCGATACTCCGATTTATAAAGGCCAATGTACCAAAGGCACTCTTTACGACCCTATCCACCTGTGACGTCACTTTTAGGGAACCCTGTACCTGTATTCCCAGATCCCTTTGTTCAATTGCACTCTTCAGAGTTCTACCATTTACCCTGTACGTTCTACTTTGGTTTGTCCTTCCAATGTGCAATATCTCACACTTGCCTGCGTTAAATTCCATTTGCCATTTTTCAGCCCATTTTTCTAGTTGGTCCAAATCCCTCTGCAAGCTTTGAAAACCTTCTTCACTGTCCACTACACCTCCAATCTTTGTATCATCAGCAAACTTGCTGATCCAATTTACCACATTATCATCCAGATCATTGATATAGATGACAAACAACAATGGACCCAACACCGATCCCTGCGGCACACCACTAGTCACAGGCCTCCACTCAGAGAAGCAATCCTCCACAACCACTCTCTGGCTTCTTCCATTGAGTAAGAAGTTTAACAACACCAGGTTAAAGTCCAACAGGTTTATTTGGTAGCAAAAGCCACACAAGCTTTCGAGGCTCTGAGCCCCTTCTTCAGGTGAGTGGGAATTCTGTTCACAAACAGAACTTATAAGACACAGACTCAATTTACATGAATAATGGTTGGAATGCGAATACTTACAACTAATCCAGTCTTTAAGAAACAAAACAATGGGAGTGGAGAGAGCATCAAGACAGGTTAAAAAGATGTGTATTGTCTCCAGACAAGACAGCCAGTGAAACTCTGCAGGTCCACGCAACTGTGGGAGTTACAAATAGTGTGACATAAATTCTGATTCTAGGATCGCATGATAAAGACTCAGGAGGAAAAAAGCAGAAATATTTATGTGAAATAGTGTGACATAAACCCAATATCCCGGTTGAGGCCGTCCTTGTGTGTGCGGAACCTGGCTATCAGTTTCTGCTCCGCGACTCTGCGCTGTCGTGTGTCGCGAAGGCCGCCTTGGAGAACGCTTACCCGAATATCAGAGGCCGAATGCCCGTGACCGCTGAAGTGCTCCCCAACAGGAAGAGAACAGTCTTGCCTGGTGATTGTCGAGTGGTGTTCATTCATCCGTTGTCGCAGCGTCTGCATAGTTTCCCCAATGTACCATGCCTCGGGACATCCTTTCTTGCAGCGTATCAGGTAGACAACGTTGGCCGAGTTGCAAGAGTATGTACCGTGTACCTGGTGGATGGTGTTCTCACGTGAGATTATGGCATCTGTGTCGATGTTCTTCCATTGAACCAGTGTCTAATCCAATTTACTACCTCCCCAAGTATACCTAGAGACTGAACCTTCCATCTAACCTCCCCTGAGGGACCTTGTCAAAGGCCTTGCTGAAATCCAGTTAGACAACATCCACTGCCTTCCCTTCATCCACATTCCTGGTAACCTCCTCCAAAAACTCTAATAGATTGGTCAAACATGACCTACCACGCACAAAGCCATGTTGACTCTCCCTAATAAGTGCCTGTCTATCCAAATATTTGTAGATCCTATCCCTTATCACACCTTCCAATAACTTGCCCACCACCGACGTCAAATTTCCCGGATTTCTTTTGGAACCTTTTTTAAACAACGGAACAACATGAGCCACCCTCCAATCATCCGGCACCTCCCCCGTGAATACTGACATTTTAAATATGTCTGCCAGGGCCCCTGCAGGTTCAACACTAATCTGGTATACTTTGAGAAAAGTATGTGGACCAGGGAGGAATTCTTCTGTCTTTCTGTGAGCAATTAATAAGGAATATTTATTCATGTAAAAAGGAAAAGAACACACGACAAATAAGACATGACGCTGCGACAAATCTGCCAGCAAATTGGCACCATGGGAACGCAGAGGTATTCCACATTTTTGATGATACCATGTGGAAGAACACTCTGGGCCCAGATTGTTTCCAAATTGACAAGTCATTAAAAATAACATGTAACAGTACAAGTACCTCGAGATAATGTATGTATAAACACAACAGATCTCTTTCGACAAAGGGCAGTGGTGAACCAGGTGCATTTTTATAACAATCGATGACAGTCTCATGGTCCATGTAATTCAGGCGAAATTGTCTTTCCAGCTGTTATGAATTGAAATTAAATTCCAGGTTCTGCCCTGGTGAGATTTGACACCCTGCCGCCCCCCGGCTCCCCGCCCCCCCCTCCCCCCCGCCCCCGCACCCCCCACCCCCACCCCCACCCCCCCCCCCCCCCCCCGCCCCCCGCCACGGAAGATTGGACTCTGATTTTGCGACTACCCGACTGCTTCCCCATAATAGTGCAATGCCAGGAAATGCATTGGAATGACAAAAACCCTGTTCGTTGCAAATAATGACGGTGAACTAAAATTGATTACTGACTTGGCGAATTAAATGGAGCAAACATGATCCTTATCTAACCTCACCACATTCCTCCCAAAAGGCTCAAAAGGTTTGCCACCAAATGTGGTACTTTGAAATGCAGTCATTGCTGTTGTGTAGGGAAGCCACATACGTGCACATAGCAGAAACTCGTTCGTGCAATGTGCTGCCCATTAGTATGGGCTTTTCGTGTCGTGCGTACTGAGTATCGCTGCAGCCAGACTTTGAATCAAATTAGAAGTTTATTTATTAGTCACAAGTAAGGCTTACATTAACGCCAGTGAAGTTTCTGTGAAATTCCCCGAGTCGCCACACTCCGGCACCTTCTTGGGTGAATGCACCTAACCAGCACGTCTTTCAGACTGTGGAAGGAGGCCGGAGCACCTGGAGGAAATCCACGCAGACACAGCGGGAATGTGCAGACCCCACACAGACAGTGACCCAAGCCGGGAATCAAACCCAGGTCCCTGGCGCTGTGAGGCAGCAGTGCTAACCACTGTGCCACCGTGCCACCCCCTAATGTAAGGGCTCCAGCTTAACGGTTTAGGGCCAAGATAACAGCTGCGCCGACACACATTTCCCTGCTTAATTTGGTCCGTTTAAGCACGTAGTGTATCCTTATGTTTCCAATAATTTCCCCCAAAACATCATGAATCCTAAACAAAACCACAATTAATAGTAACTCACAAATTGATAGAAACTTTCCAAGTTTAGTGTCAAAATTAGTTGCACAAACTGCATTGCTGTTTGTGTTTTGTTTTCTGTAGAGATAGTGGATATTCATTAGTTACAGAAATATTGGAACAGTACAGCGAAAATACAGATAAATATATATGTTCAACCCTTCTTAGATCGACTGACTGCCACGACTACCCTTTGGTGTATCAGAACAGTGATAATCATTGGATTGATTCTTTCTGGGAGTGTCCTGTACAGGAGGAGATGCCTCATTAAAGGTACTGACATTGAATCACACATTTTCTTCTATTCTTTCACAGGATGCGGGCGACATGTATTGTCCTTTAAGAGTCACCCACATCATTGTGGATCTGAAGTTGCAAATAAGCCAACAATTACAACGGCGTTTATTTATGAACCAAGTACATTTTTTTCAAACAATTAACAGTGGTTTCATGGTCATCATTAGCCTTTTCATTCCAGAAATCTATTGAATTCTTTTTTTGCCATCTGCCCTGGTGGGATTAGAAACCGCGTCCCCAGAGCATTACCATGGGTTTCTGAATTGCAAGTCCAGCGATAATACCACTACGCCATAGAATCACAAGATGCCAATGAGCAATTTACAAATGAATAAAACATTCATTAAACCTGAAAAGCTTTATTGTACCATAATGTTCCATAATATTTCTGCATCTCACCTATTTTTTAAGGATAACACCAGTTGTGGAATATACCTTATACTATATTGTTTTCGGTAAGTACACAGTCTCTGTAAACCAAAAGAGCAACTGCAGTTAGACGCATCCCATTCTTAAACCAAATGACAAACGCCATCCAATACAATGTCTGTTGATTTCTTACCAAATGCTTCGATTTGCTCATTGAACTGTGAGCTAATCAGTCTTACTGGAACTCAAAGAAATCTGTCCAACCTCCGCTCTTGACAAAACACACCTTGGATTCTTCTCACAAGCAACGCCTTTCTCTTAGATTCGACACGGGTCCATTTCCAGGATTTCAATCCTGTCTTTAAGCATTCCTCTGCCTTGTATGCAAGTTGCCACACAATCGGGTACTGAGTCATGTTAGCACAGCACCACTGTTTCATAGGCTGTACTAAGGTCACCAGCCTTACAATTATTTCAGATAACTGACTTCGAGCTAGCTAACTTCATCTGGTCTACACCTTTCAGCTTATTTTAAACTGTCCTTTGTGTCAATTTCTTTAATTTCAGTGCTCAGTGCCTTATTCAGATTGTAGTTTGTTTTGTCACTATGATTTCAGTCTTCCTGAGACATTTCTTTTCATTCCCTGGTTTCTAAAAATCTCTGTTCTTTGGTTTCTGG
The DNA here is from genome assembly GCF_964213995.1 of Mustelus asterias. Taxonomy (NCBI): domain Eukaryota; kingdom Metazoa; phylum Chordata; class Chondrichthyes; order Carcharhiniformes; family Triakidae; genus Mustelus; species Mustelus asterias. Next base: position 20,450,273 of record NC_135808.1, on the reverse strand, counting down.
GACATGCTTTCTGCCCTTACTCCATTGTCTTGCTTTTTTTTTGGCAGTTTCTGTGACAGATGCTTCCACCTCAGCTATCTAGTCCCTACTGCTACTGCGTCCAGCTTCAAAATAAACTCAAAAATTCTTTCTAACCTAAAGTGGTATCTGATTGCTCAGCAACGGCTACACGTTGTGAAGCATTGAATCACAAGGCATGCACTGTTTCAAATGAAGTCAAACCCCACAGGGATGCAAGCAACTGTTTTAAAACATCAATCTAAATAAAATGTTAACCCGTTCTGACAAGTAAACATGAAGTTACCCTCACCTAAAGCGATGTCTTATTTCTAATACCCAAATAAAGATTAGTTAAAACTACTTCTGTTTCAAAATGTCAATATATGCCTGAAATTTAGTTTAATCTTCTCTCTCTATTTTTCTCAGTTAATTGCAGATTATACTTAACGCCAACGCCAAGGTTAGTCAATGGAACCACTACCCATTTTAAGAGAAGTCTACAGTATTGCTCAAGAAACTGCAAGCGTCATTTAATTCTTTCCATCTTCTTTTTGAAAGGGTTGAGGACATCTACGAAGAAATTAATTTCACTGGTGGGTGATAATTCCTTAAATTCATGTGTAGTTAATCCCTGCTATTTAAGTTAATTGAGTTTGCTTTGTTGCACTTGGAACTTGATTCAACTTTCCCTTGAATCTGCTGCAAAATGGTAATTTAAGGTAAGAATTGCTTCATTAAGCTTAGTAAGAAGTCTCACAATACCAGATTAAAGATCAACAGGTTAATTTGGAATTACGAACTTTCGGAGCGCAGCTCCTTCCTCAGATGTGTGGAGAGGTAGGTTTCACAAACACGGTATATATAGACAGTTTCCTGATAGTCAAGTTCCGCACACATGAGGATGGCCTCAACCGGGATCTTAGGTTCATGTCGCACTACATGTAACCCCCAACATTTGGCGTGGCCTTGCAAAATCCTACTAACTGTCCTGGCTTGAGACAATTCATAAAATCATGGAATCCTACAGTGCAGAAGGAGGCCATTCGGCCCATCGAGTCTGCACCAACCACAATCCCGCCCAGGCCCTATCTCCATGACCCCATTCATTTACCCTAGCTAGTCCCTCTGACACTAAGGGGCAATTTAACATGGCCGATCAACCTAACCCACACATCTTTGGAGTGTGGGAGGAAACCGGAGCACCCAGAGGAAACCCACGCAGACATGGGGGGAATGTGCAGTGGCCCAAGTCGGGAATCGAACCCAGGTCCCTGGCGCTGTGAGGCAGCAGTTCTAACCACTGTGCCACCGTGCCGCCCCATCTTTGCATGTCTTTAACCTGTGATTATCCGTTTCTCCACTCGTACTGTCTGTACCTGTAAAGACTTCGGTACCTGAAAAGACTCGCATTCCAATCATTATCTTGCAATTGTGTATTTGTCTATATATGCTGTGTTGGGGAAACATACCTCTCCACTCACCTGATGAAGCTGCAAAGCTCCAAAAGCTCGTGATTCCAAATAAAGCTGTTGGAATTTTACCTGGTGTTGTGAGACTTCTTACTGAGCTTACTCCAGTCCAACACCGGCATCTCCACATCCACGTTAAGCCTGGAGCTGAAATATACATTTGGTGTGGTGTGGGTGGAGGGAGAGGGGCAGTTGGCATTTACTGAATCTACTTCTCTTGGCATCCAATGAGTGCAGGTGAACGATTTTGTGCCTGCAGCTTGCATGACAGTATTCATAGGAAAGGCAACAGGATTTGGCTATTCAATCCATTCTGGAGATCACAGTTTATCAGTTTCTTAACACAATGTAAATTTCTTGGCCCTTTAACCTTTAAACATTTATCTTTTTTTTCCAATCAATTTCGGTTTTGAAACGTGAATTTGGGAGCCCCAGAATCAACTTCAACTGTTTTGTTTTAGAAGAGAATATTTGAGATTTTCCCAGCCATGTGGTAAGTACATAACTTGAAAATAGAGGCATGTCGAAGCTTTTGTGTTGAACTCATCAGGACACTTGGCAAGAATTTATATTGCACGCATGAGGACAGTTGGCAAGGATACCTGTGCAGCGGGAAGCTTGTTGATAAATTGTTGTTTTCTCTTTATACTGTTATTCTTGCGATGTTTAGCTGATGAGTACAAGACTAAAAGCTTTGACGTGTCTCTTCGTTCAGAAATTTTCACGCGCCCCTGTCCTTTATGGCACAACACCAATCCTTCTCGCTCTAATTTTAAGATTACAGCCCATACCTTCCATTCTGAAATCTCTCATCAAAGACCCTAGATTCACTCGTTCTACTATATCAAATAGTTACACAATCTTAAATATCTCAAATTAAATGACCCATTAGTTTTCACTATGTAAAAGGATGAATGCCTGGATTATACACGTTGTCCTCATAATTTAAGCCATTTCTCCCAGTATCATATCTGGTGCAGCTGTGTTGTACCAAAGCGAGGTGAGTATGTCCTTGCTGGGCGTGTTGCCCAGAATAGAAGGAAATCCTGCAAATGGAGTCAGACAAGAGTTTTGCAAAGCCTACACTTTAGGCTCAAATCTCTGGGATGGAGACTGAAAGGACTACCCCGTGACTGAGAGGCAAAAGTGCTATTCACTGAGTCACGGTACATCCAATGATGGGAAAAGCAGCCGTCATAGCGAATTGTGGGGGGGAAAAATCACAAATTTGGAAACTGAGTGTTTGCCATTCTGAATTCACTGAGTGAAATATACTGATAACATGTGATCAAATTCTAATATATATATATATATTTGATTGAATTTTAAACAGGAGAACGCAGGAAAATATTCAGGGAAGGAACTTGCTGAAGGCGACCGAATAGATATAGAGAACAGCCCCAGTCAAACATTTGCTCCAGCCGCAAATTAAGACAGCGCTTTCGCAATTCTTCAAAGGGCATCCTGACACAGAGGTTTCAGTGCACTAATGGGAGCCGATATTCATTGGGGAATCATTGTTACACGGTCAAACATTTCTGACCACTGGTGATATTTCGAGAAGTTGAGTGTTGGAGGCCAAGCCATATCCCTGCCATCCACTCGCAATAGTACCCAACTCCCGACACATTCACCCCGGCAGCACACACACATACACAGACACTCACACACAAAGACAATTTCCGATACAGACAAACAAGTGATGCCCACCTGCCAATGTTAGGATAGGCAATGTTATAGCTAAATGTTATAGCTAATCACTATCTTTGTAAAGGTTCCAATATATGTGCAACCACGTGAACATAGGGCCATAGGAATTAAAATGGGAGTAGATAACTCAACCCTCTCAGTCTCTCATTTAACATGACTATAGCTGATATTATCCTGGTGTCAACTCCACTTTCCTGCCTGCTCCCCATAGCCCTTAATTACGTTTTTCATCAGAAACATATCTGTCTCTTTCTTGAACCTGTTGATTGATTCTGCCTGCACTGCACTCTGGGGCAGTGAGTTCCACTGATTCACAACTGTCTGAGAGAAGTAGTTTCTCCTCATCTCAGTTTTGAACCTACTTTCTCTCACTCATATCTATGACCTCTTGTTGTAGACGGTGCCATAGGGGGGACATCAGTTCAATGTCCACCTTAACAAGCCACTTTAGCATTTTATATACCTCAATCAGATCCCCCCTCTTCTGAACTCTAGCGAGTACAGCCCAAGTTATTTAACTGCCCCTTGTACCACAACCATTTCCTCCCTGGAATCAATCTGGTGAACCTCCTCTGAACGGTCTTCAGTGCCACCACACCCTTGCTCAAATAAGGAGACCAAAACTGGACACAATACTCCAGGTGTGGTCTTGCCAACGCCTTATACAATTGCAGCACAATTATACAATTGACTCTCGATCTGTTTGGTTAACCAATCGAAGCATGTGACACTATGTCAATTTGGTTGACCAATAGAGCACCTGACTTTATTACAGTCGATCCAGCAGCCCAATGATAATCATCCCCAAACCTAATTACAAGGCCTAAAACCTCTGATATGAACAACAGTGCGAACTTTGTGTTTCTGTTGGAATGTAGATGATAATTTAGTGACGAAAATGTAGCCTGTGCCACTGGCGAAGGAACGCAGAGTTGTATTGCAACAGTCATTTTGGAACGTGGATGTTTTAAGATCATTGCTGTTTGGCCGCATCTGGTTGCACTGTGCCGAAAAGCACATCTTTGAAATCGCAGAGTTCTTGTCAGGCATGCGATAAAAACATCAGAGTTTGTGGTCTCTGTCAATAATATTGTCGGTCCCCAGTTCGGGAGAGGAAAGGAAAAAGGTCTGAACTAATACAATACTCAGACTGGGATGGGAAAAATAACGACGTGACACACACTTCACCACCCTGACCAATAGAGTGAAACGACAGATTCCGAATAGTGTCTGACAGTCTCAGAGGGGGAAAGAGGAGTATCTAACCTACTGCCCAACTTTCAGCGGGGAAACGGACACTGGCTTACCCATTGCTCTGCCAAGTCCCAGAAGGGATAGGACAATGTTTCACCCACACTGCCATCCAGTTCCAGAGGATGAAAGGACAATATTTGACCCGCTGTCTCTCCACTCCCAGATTGGGAAATGACAGTGCCTGAACCACTGCCCCGTCCGATCCAGTGGGGAGGTGGCGGGGCGGGGGTGGGGGGGGGGGGGGGGGGGCGGGGTGGTGGCGGACAGCGTCTGACCCACTGTGCCACACAGTCCCAGAGGGGAAATTACAATTTCTGGCCTACTACCCACCCAGTCCCAGAGGGGGAAAGGACAATCTTTGACCCAATGTCCCATCCAGTCCGGGACGGGGAAAGGTAGTGTCTGACCAATTGCCCACCCAATCCAATAGGGGGAAAGGGACATGTCTGACCCATTGTCACACCAGTCCGAGAGAGTGAACGAAGAGTGTCTGAGCCATCGTCCCACCGACTCCCAGAGTGGGGAAGGACAACGTTTGACCCACTGCCCCACCCGTCACGGAAAGGAAAGGAACAGTGTGTGGCTCACTGTCCCAATCAGTACCAGAGTGGGAAAGGACAGTGTTTGACCCTTTGCCCCATTCCAGACCCAGCGGGGCATATTTGTCCCAGTGAGGAATCAGTTGATGTTTAGGTGCAGGAACAAACACAGAAGTTAAGGGCACCTGATTAAATTTGCATATTTTGAGAAAATCTTTTGAAGATGACTAAATTTATCACGCTTTATACAATCATAGTTAGCTGTATTAAAAATGAATCCGTTAGAATCCCATTAGTGTTGCTTTCCTTGGAGGCAGTGGGTACCCGAATGAACATATGCGATTGGGAAGTATACGGTTTGATGCATGTGACATGTGTAAATACGAATGCAGCGACAATCTGCAACTCTTAACTTTCAACTTGTGAAATTTCACTTAATAATTAAATTCTGGAATCATTCTCAAAAAATCATGTGAAAATCAAAGAGATTTCTTCAAATAACGATTGAGGTCTAAGATTATATTGGGAATATTCTATAAAACAGGATCGATCATGCATGCCCGAGTAATTAATTAATAGTTTAGTATCTGTGTAATAGCTCTTAAGGACAATGCATTTATTATATTCATGGAATTATTTATTTTCCTGATGCAGCTTTGATATCCAGTGGTAATACCGCAGTTGAGAGTGGTCATTCACAACTTTAACATGGATTTAAAAGTACCCGCACATAATGGAAGAATCATTTGATCTATCACTTGAATAACGCATTTGACATTTAGAGCATTTATGAGCATTTGACTCATGTCATAAGAATGGCAGATGTAGCACAACGTTGTTATCTAATGATGGAGAGAGGAGCTGACCCGAGTTGGAACAAATCGGTTAACACACGCTTGGACTGCAAGTTGCGTTGTCCTCGACGCAATGCAACTAATCACTTGCATGTTAAATGTGAAAAGCCGCCAAGTGGTGGCAATGGGAACTTCAGGCTATGTGTTATTGCGCTAATATTTTGTGCATAGGTTTTGAAATCAATTGACAACATCGTATTAAAACCCGATCTAATGCATTTAATTGGCCATACGCAATGTAATCTTGAAGTTGATATACCATTGAAATAATTGCAATCTCCCATGTTCCATTGTCCACGAATAAATGCAAAATTATCCGAACCGGACGCTTCAGCGACTTTTGCATTCATGCACGGTTCAGCAGCAACGTCAGGTCGCTATCACAAGAGTATCACGTTTAGCATATTACTCCTTCCTAATCCAGGGCTTCGAACATCAATTGTAGTCGCACTTACTCTCCCGGCACTGAACAACCCTCCAAAGGTTGTACTATCCATTCTTTTTTGTGTGTGTGTGCAAATTTTGCATGGTAAGAAACGTATGTTTATAAATGTGTTGTTCGTCCACTTTGAATATATACTGTGTGAGAAGAGAAGGTTGATTGGCTGACAAATGGACATACTGTATAAATAGTTGCTTCCCTCTTACGTTGGCGTTCTTGTGAAGTGTCTTGATCTGTGCAAGATGAAAAGCTTCGACATGCGTCTTTTTATTACTAATACTCACGTTCTGTTCGACCAAAAGACTATCTCCTTCCTTTCCTGAATAACCGAATTTCGTTTGATAATTTCCAGCACTCTGGGAAGTTTCACAACCTCGGATCTTTTGGAAAATCATTGGGAGTGTTTTCACTAATTCTGCGGCTACCTCTGTAGAAATCTGGGATAGAGACTCCAGAGGATTTGTTTGATATTAGTCATCCACTGTCACCAATACTTGTATCCTCCTGCTATTAATCACATTACGTTCGTCAAACGTATTAGCCCCTTCACGGCTCTCTATTCCTGGGAAGTAGATTTTTTTAAATCTCCTGCTGTGAAGACCGACACAAAATATTTATTCAACGTCTCTTCCATTTCTTCGTTCCCCATGATCCGTCTCTACCGCTAAGGAACCAAAATTTGTTTTAAGAGTGTTCTTTTCATGCAATTGTAAAAAAAAATCCTGATTTCATTTTCTGGCTCGTTTGGCCTCATTTTCCATGTTATCTCATTTATCTACTGTTGGTGTCCCTTTGCTGATTGCAATCTTCAATCTAACTGCTATCTATGTCACACTTGCTGTTTTAATCTAATGGCATAACTTAACTTCCTCAGTGAGCCACGGAACAATTTTGATGATTTTTAAAATATGGAATGTATTTTAATCAGAGTTTGAAATTTCTACTGCATTGTTTATCTGTAGCTATATATTTTAGTCTATTTCCCATTCAGTCTTCAGCTCTTCCCTCCTACCAACGTAACTGACTTTGTCTAAACGTAAGGTTCGTATGCAAGGCTGGAGCATGTCGCTTCAAAACTTAAAAGGGAACTCAGTTGCGTTATGATCATTTTTCCAAATGGCCATTCAGCCCCAGGACCAGCTCCGCCACTCTATAAACTCATGGCTGAACTGATTGCAGCCTCAGCATTACAATCCCGACGACCCTCGGTAACTTTTGACTCCCGTGTCGACAAACATGTTTTCTATCTCTGCATTAAAACCAAAACAATTGCCCTGCCTCCATCACTCTCCAAAAACTCACGAGCCGTTTAGAGAAAAGATAATCTCCTCATCTCAGTATTCAATGGGAAACCCTTACTTTTTAATTATATTCCCTAGTTCTCGGGAATGCAGCTCAAAATCTGGGAGAGCAGGATAATTGCTTATTTTAGCCTTGCAAGTGGTTATATTAAGCAGAGTTAACGGACTTCTGTTTGCATACGTTCTCCTGGGATTTCAGATCAGAGGGATTGACGAGGTCATGTGATGATGTGGTTTATGTGCAGCCCTGGGTCTATAGCAGAGAAAAACATCTTTCGCAGAAAGCAGTTTGCTTTGCAGCTAAAGCGAGGTGGAAGTTAGGATGGTTTTGTAGGTGTTTCAGGGCCCCATTTTCCCGTTTTAAGGCTAAGTGCCCGTACCTGAGTGAAAATAGGAGTGTTTCCCTTTGATGTTGGCAGCATCTTTCATGTGGGATTTAGACACCTGAATGATGCTTCTAAGCTCATTGCGAGCAACCCTCCGGCAGCCCAACTGATTCGAGACCAGGGCATCTTTTTAAAGGGCGCCACAAGCTCTGCACACAGAGAAGGGGCCCCTCCCTCCAAGAATGAAATGGTGCCCATTGTGCACCCACACAGATCAATGGGAGAACCACCAACCTCTCATGAAAGCGGCATTTACTCTGCCCCATCCAACAAATGACGGGTAACCACCTCCCAGACCAGGCAGGCATAAGGGTGACTCGACCCGACTTCTCCCCCACTTAATTCCTTCCCCTCAGACCCACTCCTCCGTCCCCTCCCCCTCAGGCCCCCTACTCAGCCCCCTTCCCCCTCAGATCCACACGCAGCCCCTTCCCATCTCAGACCCTCAATCATCTCCATCTGCTCTTAGGAGCCCCACTCAGCCCCCCTCCCTCCTCCCTCAAACCCTCTCAATCAGGACCCTTACCAATCACATTTCATACTCAGCCCCCTTTGAGGCCACGCACCTTGGCAGCGCCCACAGTACACTGCTCCCTGGCATGAAAACCTGGCCTGGCTAGTCTGTCCCTGAGAGGGTCCAAGGAGATATTTCCAGTGGTCATTTGCCCCATTGCTAATGCCAGGCTGAAGAGGACAGGCCGCTCAGGGGTCTTGGATGTTTGGTGGGCTCAGGCTGGGGCAAGGCATTGACCTCAGTACATTCTGCAGAGATTGGATTGTCGTGGCTGGACTGTCCCTTCTAGCCCAAGTGGACTTTGAGATCACCGTGGCATCATGATTTCAGGCATCCTGTGATCAAGAGTGGCATTCCTACCTGTCAACTGTGAAAATTCAGAAGCGCCGGGTCACATTAATATCACCCCCCTCCCCCCCCCCCCCCCCCCCCCCCCACACACACACACTGGCAGGCTTTCGAACGATTGCAACACTCCAATCTCCAACAAAGATTTTCCTTTATCCCTATCAAAAGCTGCAGGTGTGAGCAGATCCCTTTGAAGTTCGCTTATTTCTGTTGCTTATCCTCATACACGCTCTCTGGCCGACCAACACCCACATTACTTACTCTTCTGTTTAAACACCTACAAAACTCTTACGATTTTCTTTGGTTCATTTCTCGCTAGCTCTCTTTAGCATTCTAATTTTCCCACTTTTACAAGTTTTTTTAAAATCAGTATTTGCTTTTGTTGAAATACTGTCAATCTTCTGACCTGCCACACACCTTTGCGGAATTTAACCTTTTTTTCTGTCAAGATGATTCTGTCTTTAACTTCACTGGTTAAGCATGGATGGTGCACTCTTGATTTCGAGGCTTTCTTTTGCACTGGGATGCATAGTTCCTGAGTATCATGAAACATTTCCATCAACGTGGGCCACCGCATCTCTACTGACCTTTGTCATTTCACTTAGCAAATTTTTTCTGCATGCCCTCATAACTGTCGTATTTAATTTTAAAATACTAGCCTTAGATCCACTTTTCTCTCCCTCAAATAGAATGCAATATTGAATCACATTATGGTGGCTGCTGCCTAGGGGAGTCTACGCTATGAGGTCATCAATGAATTTTGTCCCATTGGGCAGCGCGGTGGCACAGTGGTTAGCACTGTTGCATCACAGTGCCAAGGACACGGGTTCAATTCCGGACTCGAGTCACTGTCTGTGTGGAGTCCGCACATGCTTCCCTTATCTGCGTGGGTTCCCCCGAGTGCTCCAGTTTCCTCCCACAGTCCAAAGATGTGTGGGTTAGGTTGATTGGCCATGCGAAATTGACCCTAGTGTCAGGGTATTCGCAGGGTTAATATGTGGGGTTAGGGGAATAGGGCCTGGGTGGGATTGTGGTCATGCGGACTCAATGGGCCGAATGGCCTCCTTCTGCACTGTAGGGATTGTATGGTTTCACATTACCAGATCTAGTTTAGCCTGCTATGTGCTTGGCTCTGGAGCGTTCTACTCTAAGAAGCTGCCCAGAAATCATTCGATGGACCCACCATCAAGCTGACCTTAGCCATTTTGATTCATTCCATTTTCATAAGTTTTGTTGTCACTGTTTGTGCATGGGCTACTATTTCCTGCAATGGGGAGTTTGGAAGCAAGTATCTGAAGCCAGCACATCCAGAAAGAGCTGGAGATCAGTCCTCATTATGTCCGTTCACTGGAAGGAATGTAGAGGCAAAAACCTATAGCTGTATCTGGACTGTTTGACCTCCAGACAGAAAGGAACAGGTATTGACAACACGACTCAAAATGACTGAAAGCTCAGTGTACTAAATTCGCCTAACACCAGTATTTGTAGTGCAACTCTATTGACAGATTCACTGGGCCCCTGAACTCCATTCAATACCTTTTCTTTTGTGGAATCCGAGTGTAATTGATGCTCTGTGCAAAGAGTGAATAGGGTCACCGCTGGAGGTCCCTCTATGGAGGGATCTCCCCCAATTACGTCGGGGACCTGGGGTGGAGGGTGATGCATGCAGCAGTTCCGCACAACCGTAGGATTCACTGGTTCACGGGCTCCGAAGACTGCCCTTTCTGTGGCCTTGTGGAGTCCGTGGACCATGTCTATGTTGTGTGTCTTCGGCTGCACTCCCTTTATGTTTTCCTGAAGAACCTTTTATTGATGTTTTGTCTGCACTTCAGTCCCACGCTCCTGATCTACGGACACCCGGTGCGGAGAGGGGAGGGTCGGGATGGTGACCTCCTCGTGAACCTCCTCCTGGGCCTGGCGAAACGCGTCATTTACCGGTCCAGGCAGCGGGCGATTGAGGGGGCCGTCCATCCTGACTGTCTTCCCCTCTACCGCGGCTACGTTCGCGGCCAGGTGTCCCTGGAGAGGGAGCATGCGGTGTCCACGGGCGCGGTTGACGCCTTCCGCGCCCGCTGGGCACCGCAGGGATTGGGGTGCATTATTGACCCTAATAATCACATTTTAATTTGATGTTTTTAAGTTTCCTTTGTGCTTTGATTTCTGTTCGGGCTGTTCCCCCTCCTTTTTGGCGAGCTGCCCCTTTTACTTTGTTCTGATTTAATCTGAGTTTGTTTATTTGGTTTGACCTAAAAAGAGGGCAAGGAGTGAATAGCGTCCTCTTGGGATGGGAATGTCAAAGTCTCCTGGACGATCAACAGAATAACTGTTCCGGTCATGAGTATTTCACTAATGCTGCCTTACCTGGCCTGACTTACATGTGACTTCAGACCCATAGCAATGTTGTTGGCACCTATCTGTCCTCTGAAGTGCCGAGCAAGCCACTCGGTTCAAGGGCAATTAGGGATGGGCAACAAATGCTGGCGCTTGCCAGTGATGCCCACATCCTATTAAAGAATAAAGAGAAAAATGTTTATTTGGAAAAAAATCGCAGAGGAAATTTAGCCATGAACAATATATTAAATAATTTGGAGGCAAGGGACAAATGTGTGAAGATAGATCATCTAAGCCAAATTAATTAGCATTTAAAGTATTTCTCGATGGAACAATGGACAGCTAAATGATGACAATAACGCCATAATGACCATGAACTGTTGCAGAAATCTGACTGCCTCATCATTTCAAACTACGCTGAAAGCTGATCCCTCAGTTACAACTCCACTGAAGGTGACTTATTATCCATGATATCAAAATAAGGTGCTGTTGCGAAATACATCATTCAGCGAGATCCACTATTCTCTCCTTCGAACTGGATGTGAAAGAGAATCATATTATGATCGTTGATGCCTGGGGGAGCTTTCGTTATGAGGTCAATAAATTCGCGTTGCGAGCGCCTCAAGCACACAGCAAAATTCACACAGGGACTGAAATGTGGGTCCCTGTTTGCAGTGTTTTTATTTGTAATTTGCATGATTCTACAGTGAAGCGAATTTAGCCACCCAACGGAACTTAGTGTGCCATCTCAATTGTTTGTTTCGAAATACAAGCATAGTCTGAGGTGCCATGAAAGGAAAGTACAAAGTTCAGAGGCTGAAGAAGTAATATTTAGATAACACATTTGCAATCTAAGAATAGCATAAGTCGTTGAACTGCAGAGTAGATGGATCACGTTTGACCTGTTTGAGACAGCTGCTTTGAAATAGAAACATAGTCAAAGGTCTTTTCTGTCGAAACTCTCCAACGTAAGTGTGCCTGAGTGTTTGGCAATATTTGAGCTGCAAGTTCTAGCAGTCCCCAGCCTCGATATTTCCGTATTGCTGAGAAGTATTTGACCTGGAGAGAAAACAATTTAACATCGCTGTCTTCTCACTCCAGTAACTCTTTGCAAGGTTTCATCTTCCACACATCACTGCTTTGCCATATTTATCTTCCCCCTGTCGTCAAAAGATTTGAATTCACATTCAGAACTAACAATGCATAACATAAAACATAGGGGCAGGAGGAGTCAATTCAACCCCTCGAGCCTGCTCCGCTATTCAATTCAGGGGAGGTGGTAGTGTCGTGGCATTGTCACTGGACTAGAATCCAGAGACCCAGGATAATGCTCTGGGGTCCCGAGTTCGAATCCCATCACCGCAGATGGTGAAATTTGAATTCAGTAAAAATCGGGAATTGAAAGTCTAAAAGATGGCCATGAAATCATTGTCGATTGTCGGAAAAACCCATCTGGTTCACTAATGCCCCTTAGAGAAGGAAATCTGCCATCCTTACCCGGCCTGGCCTACATGTGAATCCAGACCCACAGCAATGTCGTTGACTCTCAAATGTCCTCTGAAATGGAGGGCAATTAGAGAGGGGCAAACGGATGCTGGACCCAGCCCATGACGTCCACATCCCTGAAACTGAATTTTAAAAAATGGTCATGGCTGATCTTGGCTCGACCACAATTCCACTTTCCCGCCCGTTCACCTCAAACCATTGTCACACGATTAAGTGAGGCACTGTACCTTAAATATGCCATCATACATACAGTTGTGTATTAGTAACGTCTCCCACAGAAATAAATTAAAGATTACCTAAATTGAGCATTATGCATAACATTAACGCTGGGCTACATGTCAAACATTCGCTTGGGACATTTAATTTTATATTTCTGTAAATTACTATTTAAGAGAAAACGTTATCTATAGTCTAAAATGTCCAAAACAACATTGCAACAGTGTAAAACTCAAGCATCATTCGACATCATTTTGCAGTTTACGATGGATTTCATTTGTCTATTTAGATATTTAAGTGTAACGCTGTATTTCAATGATATACAGCTCCTTATTGTAGGATCATCGTCATTTCATTTTGGGAAACAGGGCCATTCACCTGGCGGTTTAGTTGAGCGGCGCATTGCATACACGGCAGATACTTAAACAAGCGCATTTCTCGTCATAGTTTGGGCAGAAAATCGCTGGGAATGCCCAGTACACCTCAGCACAAACCATGCTGCACTTTGCATTCAAATCCATGTCAATCCGTCCAATTGCAACAAGTCAAGAATTCTTATGAAATCCTGCAAATGCATTAGACACGCGTTTAGTAGTAATCAATTCAACAAAACTGAAGTTGACTTTGCAAAAATCTGGTGAATATATATGGCTCTTCTAAAGCCGAAGAATTGCATTTCCGGTTTCCTTTACAATGACCAAAATGATTATTGAAGATCGCACTATGGAGCTCAGAACAAGTTCAATTTGCGGACACAACTCAATTCTTACAGGACATAGTCCGAAAAACTTTTTCTTTTCAGATGAATCGGACTGTCAAGTGGGGTTCCAGACACCATGCTGAAGTGGAGGAGCGGGGAACGGATATGAAAACAAGGGCGAGATCTTTCGACCTTCCCGCAGGCGGAAGCAAATCAACGTGATCCTCCGCTCCAGCCGAAGGCAACCCCCCGCCCCCTCCCCCAACCGACCCCCGTGCGGCGAGTTCCCCGGCGGCACGGGCCAGCCACGCAAACCGCCGGAGACATCGGCAGCAATGGAAAATTGGGACAGGAACTCTCCTGTCGTTCACGCCGGCGGCATTCTCGGGTCCGGCCGGCAACGCGCCCCCGCCCGCTAGTTTGCCGCCCACCCGTGAGGTGACGTCAATGGAAATTCCCATTGACAGTGGAAGAACCAGAAAATCCCACCGCTAACAAACAACGCACCCTCCCGCCGGCGGGAAACATGCGGCTGGGAGACCGGAGAATCTCGCCCTGGTATGTATCTGCTGCTCCATATAATTATACGAGTCTCAAAGAGGAAATAGTACATATATCGTCTATCTTTCCCCTTACCTCTTCTGGCCGAAGCACACAGCGAGGACCATTCCAATAACAACCAGTGAAGATATCAGCCCTGCACGAAAGTACCACAGTGTCTTGGAGTCGCTGAAGAAGCTCTTTTTTTGGTTATATTCTGTTCCGGAATCTATGGGATTAGAACAGCTCTTAAAATCTCCATACCCTTTTGCTGGCCCAAGGCAACTTGTAACGCAAGGGGCTAACACACTTTTAGGGGATATGCCCTCTCCGAAGAGGTGATAATGTGGCGGGCTCGTGGGCTCAGCCTATGAATAATCCAACTCATTCAAGTTCACAAGGCCTCAAACATGAGGATCTATTTGCCACCGACCACTTGTTCTCAATGATAATCAAATAGAGCGACTAGTTTCTTGGCGCCTTATCAAGTTTCTTAAAGTTTCTGCACCTCACTGCAAGCCTCTCGCTTTCTTAAGAAGCAGCAAATTGAAAGAAATAGCCATCGGCAATGTTGTATAATTATTCTAATTAAGTACTCTAAACAACAGTGGACACAATAAAGAAACAATGAGAAGATTTATGTCCGTTATCTATCCTCAACTCCATCTTAAATGGCAACCCCCTTATTTTTAAAGAGTGTACCTAGTTCTAATCTCTCCCACAAGGGGAAACACCATCTTAGCATCCACCCTGTCAAGTCCCCACAGTATCCTATATGTTTCAAGGTGATCACCGCTCATTCTTCTAAAATCCAATAGATACAGGCCCAGCCTATACAACCTTTCTCGTTAGAGAACCCCTTCATCCCAGAAATCAGTAGAGTGAACTTGCTACGAACTGTTTCTAATACAATTGCATCTTTTCTTAAGTAGGTAGACCAGTACACTACTCATCAGGTGTGGTCTGAGCAATGCCCTGTAAAACTGGAGCAAAACACCCCTACTTTTCCATTACATTCCCCTTGCATTAAGCAATACATTCAATTTGCCATGGTCATAGATTTTGAGAATGGTTACAGTAAAGAAGAATGTGTTTCGGCTGTGACACCTGTGCTAGCTCTCTGCAACTAATGTTTAGCTCGTCACAGTCCCCGCCATTTTCCAGCAGCCTGCGATATATTTTCCTTTGGATAACTATTAATTTCCTGTTGAGAGGGAATTAGAATTCAATGAGCCTCCACCACGTTCTTGGTCAGTGCATTGCAGAGCCAAACCACCCCCTGTGTAAATAATATTTCCCCCAAAATATCTTCAAGGCACAACATTGAGTCCAACAACTTTTAACTGTGATGTTTTCCTCCATCTTGACCCCTTTCTTTTCCAAAACATCTAATGTCCCAAGGCCAAAACCTTTCCCCACCCTCCCCCCCTTGGCACCCTGTCACTTGGTTTTAGGTTTTGCATTCGCTCAGCACTGGCTTTGATCTCCCAGTAACATTATATATTCCTTCAAACTGTCATTAATACTTTATCTGCCTCGTGGCCTGTGCTTTTTGTTGCAGTCTCTCCGATCTCCCACCTATAGTGACTCTCTATTCTACTCCAGCTGCTTTGCCTTATACAATGTATATTTGTCCCTCTCATTAACTCTGAAGAAAAATCATGGGTACTCGAAATCTTGAGTCTGTTTCACTCCACAGATGCTGCCAGACCTGCTGAGTCTTTCCAAATTTTTCAGTTATTTATTTCAGATTTCCAGCATCCGCAGTATTTTGCTTTTACATAAAGTCAAGTTGTCTTCTGAGGAAATATGCTGCAGACTGGGCCTATACTCACTGGCGCTCAGGCAAATGAGCGGTGATCTTATTGAAACATTTAAGATAATGAGGTGCTTGACAGGGTGGGGTTCGAGAGGCGTTTTAATATAATATTGATAAGGTGCCACATCAAAGATTATTGCGTGAAATAAAAGCTCCTAGGGGGTTGCATTTCGACACGGATAGAAGAGTGTTTAGTTAACAGGAAACAGAGAGTTGCGAGAGATGGGTGTTTTTCTAGTTGGCAGGATGTGGTGTCCTTACTTTGATATTGCGTTCTCCTTGCATTAAGCTGAGGCCTCAACGTTTTACAGTTGATATAAATAACATGGGTGAAGGTCTGAGGTATGGTTGCTTAATTTTCGGACAGCACAAAGATAGGCAGGAAAGTAAATTGTTAAGATGTTGCAAGGAGGCTAGATGGAGCATCGATAGACCAAGTGACTGGGCATAACTCTGGCAAATGTAATATAATGATGGCAAATGCGAAATATCCACTCTGTCAGGAGGAGTATAATAAACGTGTTACCTAAATGGTGAGAGATTGCAGAGCTCTGATGTGCAGAGGGATCTGGGTATCCTCGTACTTGAGTCACAAAAGTCTAGTACACAGGTATAGCAAGTAATTAGAATCATAGAGTCCCTACAGTGCAGAAGGAGGCCATTCAGCCCATTTGCACCGACCACAATTCCACCCAGGCCCTATCCCCGTAACCCCACATATTTACCTTGCATATCCCCCTGACACAAAGGGGCAATTTAGCATGGTCAATCCACCTAACCCACACATCTTTGGACAGTGGGGGGAAACCGGAGCACCCGGAGGAAACGCACACAGACACGGGACAATGTGCAAACTCCACACAGACAGTGACCCGAGGCCAGAATCGAACCCGAGTCCCTGGCGCTGTGAGGCAGCAGTGCTAATCACTGTACCACCGTGCCACCCGAAAGCTAATAGAATGTTATCATTTGTTATGAGGAAAATTGATTAGAAAAGCAGGAAGTTATGCTTCAGCTACACATGACATTAGGGAGATCACATCGAGAGTATTATGTGCAGTATTGATCTCTTTATTTAAGGGAAGATGTAAATGCATGAAAAGGTTTGTGAGGCTAATCACAAGAATGCGCGGAAATGAGGAAATGAGGAAAGTTTGGAGAGGTTAGGTTTGTATCCATTAGAGTTCAGAAGAGAAGAGGCAACTTGATCTAAACATAGAAACATATACATAGAAACATAGAAGATAGGAGCAGGAGGAACCATTTGGCCCTTCGAGCTTGCTCCACCATTCATTACGATCATGGCTGATCATCCAACTCAATAGCTAATCCTGTTTTCTCCCCATAACCTTTGATCCCATTCGCCCCATTTAAGATCCTGAGAGGTATTGACAGGGTGGATATGTCGAGGACCTTTTTCTCTTATTGGAGAATCTAGAACTAAGGTTCACTGTTTAGAGATAACGGGTCATTCATTTAAGACAGAGATGAGGAAATATTTTGTCTCTCAAAGGATCTTGTGTCTCTGAAACTCTCTATCTTAATGTAGTGGAAGCAGAGTCTTTGAATATTTTTAGGGCAGCATTAGATAGATTCTTGATTAATAAGGGAATGAAACGTTATCGGGAGTAAACAGGTTTGTGCTGCTGAGGTTACGATTAGATCAACCATTAACTTATTGAATGGCGGAGCAGGATCGAGTAGGTTCGCATTTTCATCATTGTGGAGGCATCTTGAACTGGGACACAGTTTACAAATAAGGATGTTCGCTTTTAAGACTTAAATTATGTAGGAATGCATTCTCTCAGAGGGTCGTTAGTACCTGGAATTCTCTGCCTCTTCAAGCCATCTGGTTCATTTTAGGGACGGCAATCGACCACACATACGTGGTCTGGCCTACATGTGACTCCAGGTCCACAGCAATGTGGTTGACCTTTAAGTGCTCTCTAACAAGGCACTCAGTTCAGGGGCAACTGGGGATGGGCAATAACTGTTGACCCGGCCACACCCTATGAACGAATTTTTAAAAAAACAATGGAGGCTAAGTCATTGAATATATTCGAAGTTGTTAGGGAATTCTTGATTGACAAGGGAGTCAAGAGATATAGGAGGTAGGCAGGAAAGTGGAGTAACTGGCACATCAGATCAGCCATTAACTCATCAAATGGCGGGGCAGGTTCGAGGGATCGAATGGTTTACTCCTGCTCACATAATTCTTATGTTCCTCTGTCCTTGGATGTCCTTTTGTTTTCGACCCTCCCAACAATGCGAACAGTTTCTCTCCATTTATCTTGTCTATATCCTTCATGATTCTGAATGCTTGTGTCAAATCTGCTCGCAATATTCTCCTAAGGCGAAACAATCTGTCTATACCAATCTATCCACGTAACTGAAGATTCGCTTTTGCTGCACCCTTATTAAATCCTGCACATCATTCCTGAATTCTGGCGCTCTAATAAGTGTAATACGAAGTTGCTGCATTGCTGTCCTGCATTTGTACCGAGTCACCAATGAAAAAGCAAAAGGAATCCCATTCTTTAGTTCACACGGCATGAATTTTGCTACAAGGAGATTTAACAGGTTGGCGCTGCTTTCCTTTCATTGAGATTATTGATAGGGAGCGGGGGTAGTTGGATGCGCTACGTTAGGAGCTGCACTCCTCCAGCTGCGGCTTCCTGAATCCACCGCATCTGAGAGATCTGAGAGTGGAAACAAAAGAAATGTTCACGAACGTTTGACATGAGTTATTCTAAATAGGCACCCCATTATTGCTGGAATTGCCTTATCTGGTGTATGTACCGCACTCGCAGAGCTGTTGTGGAGGGCGTTAAAGGATTTTGACGGAGTGAAGGGGTGTTCCATTTATTTCAAAGTCAGGATGTTGTCTGAATTAGGGCGGGGGGGTGGGGGGCGGGGGGGGGGGGGGGGGCGGGCAGGGCGGCGGTAAAAGGTGGTGCTCCCAGTGCAGCAATTGCCTTCTGCTTCTTTTAGTGGAGTTTGCAATTTGGGTCTTCAAATTGGACTTGGGTGGTCAAATTGAATTATACAGGTGATGTTTGCCACTAATCTATTTCTCCTACGACTCGGTGCACTTAGATTTGTAAGAATAAATCCTCCATTTCACACTTATCAGCTTCGCCACGGCTCACGGTCACTGTGGTCCCGGCTCCATAGGCGGCACCGATTCCCACCAGCTCTACTTTGGAGGCCATTTGGCCTTTCGAGCCAGCTCCGCCATTCATTACGATCGTGGCTGACCATCCAACTAATCTAAACATAATCCTGCTTTTTCCCCATAACGTCATTAGGAAGCACCAGACTCTTTCTCACACAATAATATTGACAGATCTGATGTTTTCCCTCAAATGTTGTACCCGAACTTAACCAAGGTCCAGATTCATAGACATTTACAGCGCAGGACGAGGCCATTCGGCCTATCGTGTCCATGCGGCTCAACAAAGATCTGATTGCACCAATCCCATTTTCCAGTGCTTGGCCCATGGCCCTGGAGATTGCGGCAAGTGAATATTTAAATACTTCTTAAATGTTACAAGAGTGTTTGCCCCCACCACCCTTTCAGGCAGTGAGTTCCAGATTCCCATCATCGTCTGGGTGAAAATATTTCTCCTCAACTCCCCCCTTAACATTCTGCCACTTGCCTTAAATCTATTCCCCTCGTTATTGACCCCTCCACTAATGGAAAAATGTGTCTTCCTATCCACCCTATCAATGTCCCTCATTATTTTATACACGTCTATCAGGGCGCCTTTCAACCTTCACTGCTCCGAGGAAAGCAATACCAGACTAACAAAGCTCTCCTCATAGCTAAGACCCTCCAGCTGAGGTAAATTTCCCCTGCACCCTTTCGAATGCAATTGCATCCTAACAATAATGTGGTGACCAGATCTGTGCACAGCACTCAAACTGTGGTCCAACAATGTTTTATTCAGTTCCAGCATGGCCTGCATCCTCACACTCTAATCCTCAACGAATAAAGACAAGTATCTCATATGCCTCCTTAACCATATTATCTATCGTCTCTCTCCATTGCAATAATATTAATCCTATAAGCTGGTTCCCTGTAAATAAATCATTGTCAGGAAACAGTCGCCGCCAGCAAGGCTAACACTCATTGTGCCAGGATGCCCCATTGTGAAGGTCGTTCTGACGGTCTTCTTGAACATCTGCCGCCTTATCTGGTGTATGTACCGCACTCGCAGAGCTGTTGGGGAGGGCGTTAAAGGATTTTGACGGAGTGAAGGGGTGTTCCATTTATTTCAAAGTCAGGATGTTGTCTGAATTGGGGCGGGGTGGGGGGGGGGGGGGGGGGCGGTACTAGGTGGTGCTCCCAGTGCAGCAATTGCCTTCTGCTTCTTTTAGTGGAGTTTGCAATTTAGGTCTTCAAATTGGACTTGGGTGGTCAAATTGACTTATACAGGTGATGTTTGCCACTAATCTATTTCTCCTACGACTCGGTGCACTTAGATTTGTAAGAATAAATCCTCCATTTCACACTTATCAGCTTCGCCACGGCTCACGGTCACTGTGGTCCCGGCTCCATAGGCGGCACCGATTCCCACCAGCTCTACTTTGGAGGCCATTTGGCCATTCATTACGATCGTGGCTGATCAGCCAACTAATCTAAACCTAATCCTGCTTTTTCCCCATAACCTTTGATCCCATTCGCCCTAAGTGCTATATCCAGCTGCCTCTTGAATACATTCAATGTTTTGACATCAACTACTTCCTGTGCTAATGAATTCCACGGACTCACCACTCTTTGGGTGAAGAAATGTCTCCTCACCTCCATCCTAAATGGTCCACCCTGAATCCTCAGACTGTGACCCCTGGTTCTGGACCCCCCCACCCCCCACCATCGGGAACATCCACCCTGCAATAACCCTGCATGACCCTCAACTTGTTAAAGAGCAAACGTTTGGGACATGATTTCCCACCCATACCTTTTACTTGAAACTTTAGCTTCCTGAAGTTGAACCTCTTTTGTTCATTATATGGATCACAGCAATTGCTATCATTTTTAACTCAATATTGTTGTCACTTTAGTCAGAATATCAGACGATGCGTGCATCAAATCTGTTTTCAATCCTGTCTTGTCTAATGCCAACCATCCCAGTTTCACGAGTCTATCCACGAAACTGAAGATGCGGTTTTTGCTGCACCCTTTCTAAATTCTTCACATCATTCCTGAATTGCGGTGCCCATATTCAATGTGACATGATGTTGCTGCATCACTACCTTGCCTTTCTACCGAATCAATAATTAAAAAAGCAATATGACAATTGTTGTCAACCGGAGAGATTCTCATCCTTCCGCGTGAATTTCAATGTAAGGCAACTTAACACTTCGTTGCTACTTTCCCTTCATTGGGATTGTGGGTTGAGAGGTGGGAGATGGTGCGAGGAGGAGCGTGGGGGGTGGTGATTGGATGGGCTCCGTTAGAAGCTACACTCCTCCCGCTGGGGTATCCTGAATTCACTGCACCATGGAGATCTGAGAGCGGAAGCAAAATAAAATCCGCTTCTCATGGTGACGGGATGTCCAATGTTAAAAGAAAGTTCAAACATTTGACTTGCCTCTGGCGTTCTTCCGGGGAGAGAATGTCAAACACGGATGGAGATTATTGCATTCTTCATACTCACATGCTGATTGGCCTTGTACTAAATCATGGATGTTGGTGCTCCCAAATAGAAGTATGGTGATGGGACGTTTGCTGCCATTGGCTCTTGTCTTGTTAATAGATTGCACAGGAATTTGAAAAGACCTCGACGATTAATGTTAAAAATGTTACTCCGGTTGAGTGAATGATGCGTTCCGCTAATCTGGCAAATGTTAACTTTCACATGAACGTACAAACAAGGAACAAGAGTCAGCCATTTATCCCATCGAACCTGCTATAACATTTCATAAGGTTGGCTGGCTGATCTGATAGTAACCTCAACTCTGTACCCTGTCTGTCACTACGTTAACCCCCTTGCTTACCATGGATCTATCCATCTCGTCTTAAATATACTCAAAGCCTTGCTTGTCAGAAAGATATTTCCAGAGACCCACGGCCCTCCGAGAGAAATAAATTAGCCTCATCTCCCGTTCAAATGGGCGACCCCTTACTTTATAGCTGTTCCTATTTCCATTTACCCGCTGACACTGAGATTGGAATGACCACGAACGTTTGACAAGGGTTATTCTGAACAGGCACCCCAATATTACTGAAAATATTCTCGTTCCGGAGCACCAGACACTTTCTCACACGCAATAACACTGTTGACTTATCTGAAGTTTTATGTTAAATTATTTACGACCAAAATTAACTGCCATCTAGTTTCATAGATAGAACATAGAAAAGCTACAGCACAAACAGGCCCTTCGGCCCACAAGTTTCGCTGAGCATGTCCCTACCTGTGAGGCTTACCTACAACCCTCTCTCTTACTAACTTCCATTAACGTATGCAAAAGTCTCTTAAAAGACCCTATCGAATCCGCCTCCACCAACACTACCGGCAGCCGATTCCACGCACCCAACACCCTCTGAGTGAAAAACTTACCCCTAACATCTTCTCTGTACCTACTCCCCAGCACCCTAAACCTGTGACCTCTTGTGGCAGCCATTTCAGCCCTGGGTAAAAACATCTGAGACTCCACTCTATCAATACCTCTCAACATCTTATACACCTCTATCAGGTCATCTCTCATCCTTCGCTTCTCCAAGGAGAAAAGACCTCGCTCTCTTAACCTATCCTCATAAGGCATGCCACCTAATCCAGGCAACATCCTTGTAAATCTCCTCTGCACCCTTTCTATGGCTTCCACATCTCTTCTGTAATGAGGCGGCCAGAACTGGGCACAGTAATCAAATCATAGAATCATATAAATCAAATCATAGAAACCCTACAGTGCAGAAAGAGGCCATTTGGCCCATCGAGTCTGCACCGGCCACAATCCCACCCAGGCCCTACCCCCATATCCCTACATATTTACACGCTAATCCCTCTAACCTACGCATCTCAGGACTCTCAGGGGCAATTTGTAGCATGGCCAATCAACCTAACCCGCACATCTTTGGACTGTGGGAGGGAACCGGAGCACCCAGAGGAAACCCACGCAGACACGAGGAGAATGTGCAAACTCCAGGTGGGGTCTGACCAGGGTCCTATACAGCTGCAGCATTATCTCCCGATTTCTAAACTCAATTCTTCTATTGATGAAGGCCAGTATTCCATACGTCTTCTTAACCACAGGCTCTACCTGCGACGCTGCTTTGAGCCTCCTATGAACTCGGACCCCAAGATCCTTCTGATCTTCAACCTTGCCTGGGATCTTACCCTTAATATTACATTCTTTCATCCTATTCGACCTGCCAAAATGAACCACCACACACTTATCTGGTTTGAAGTCCATTTGCCACTTCTCTGCCCAGTCTTGCATCTTATCTATGTCTCAAAGAACAAAGAACAATACAGCACAGGAATAGGCCCTTCGGCCCTCTAAGCCCGCACCGCTACCTGGTCCAAACTAGACCATTCTTTTGTATCCCTCCATTCCCACTCCGTTCATGTGGCTATCTAGATAAGTCTTAAACGTTCCCAGTGTCTCGGCCTCCACCCACCTTGCCCGGCAGCGCATTCCAGGCCCCCCCCCCCCCACCCTCTGTGTAAAATACGTCCTTCTGATATCCGTGTTAAACCTCCCCCCCGCCCCCCCCCCCCCCACCTTGAACCTATGACCCCTCGGGAACGTCACCACCGACCTGGGAAAAAGCATCCCACCGTTCACCCTATCTATGCCTTTCATAATTTTATACACCTCTATTAGGTCACCCCTCATCCTCCGTCTTTCCAGTCAAAACAACCCCAGTTTACCCAATCTCTCCTCATAACTAAGCCCCTCCATACCAGGCAACATCCTGGTAAACCTCCTCTGCACTCTTTCTAAAGCCTCCACGTCCTTCTGGTAATGTGGCGAACAGAACTGGGTGCAATATTCCAAATGCGGCCGCACCAACGTTCTGTACATCTGTAACATCAGACCCCAACTTTTATACTCTATGCCCCGTCCGATAAAGGCACGCATGCCATATGCCTTATTCACTACCTTCTCCACCTGTGACGTCACCTTCAAGGATCTGTGGACTTGCACACCCAGGTCCCTCTGCGTATCTACACCCTTTATGGTTCTGCCATTTATTGTATAGCTCCCCCCTACGTTAGTTCTACCAAAATCCATCACTTCGCATTTGTCTGGATTGAACTCCATCTGCCATTTCTTTGCCCAAATTTCCAGCCTATCTATATCCTTCTGTAGCCTCTCGTTGCAACTGCGAACATCCCTCTACACATTCCACAACACCACCAACCTTTGTGTCATCAGCAAACTTGCCAACCCATCCTTCCACTTCCTCATCCAGGTCATTTATAAAAATCACAAAGAGCAAGGGTCCCAGAACAGATCCCTGGGGCACTCCACTGGTGACCGACCTCCATGCTGAAAAAGACCCATCTACAACCACTCTTTGCCTTCTGTGGGCAAGCCAGCTCTGAATCCACAAAGCAATGTCCCCTTGTATCTCATGCCTCTTCATTTTCTCAATAAGCCTTGCATGGGGCACCTTATCAAACGCCTTGCTGAAAACTATATAAACTACATCTACCGCTCTTCCCTCGTCTATGTGTCCAGCTACATCTTCAAAAAATTCAATTAGGCTCATAAGACATGATCTGCCTTGGACAAAGCCGTGCTCGCTATTTCTGATCATACTATTTCTCTCCAGATGTTCATAAATCCTGCCTTTCAGGATTTCTTCCATCAACTTACCAACCACTGAGGTTAGACTCACTGGTCTATAATTTCCCGGCCTAGCTCTTCTCCCTTTCTTGAATAATGGAACCACATCTGCAATCTTCCAATCCTCCGGAACCTCTCCCGTTTCCATTGATGACGCAAAGATCATCACCAGAGGCTCAGCAATCTCTTCCCTCGCCTCCCATAGTAACCTGGGGTACATCTCATCCGGTCCCGGCGATTTATCTAACTTGATGCTTTTCAAAAGCTCCAACACATCCTCTTTCCTAATGTCCACATGCTCAATCTTCTCAGTCCACTGCAAGTCTGCACTGCAACTACCAAGATCCGGTTCCACTGTTAAGTACTGAATTAAAGTATTCATTGAGTACCTCTGCTATTTCTACTGGTTCTATACAGACTTTCCCACCGTCACATTTGATAGGTCCTACTCCTTCATATCTTATATTTTTGCTCTTAACATACTTGTGGAATGCCTTGGGGTTTTCCTTTATCCTGTCTGCCAACGCCTTCTCATGACCCCTTCTTGCTCTTCTAATTTCCCTCTTAAGTTGACCTGATAGAGGTTTACAAGATGTTGAGAGGTATAGATCGGGTGGACTCTCATAAGCTTTTTCCCAGGGCTGAAATGGTTGCTACGAGAGGACACAGGTTTAAGTTGCTGGGGAGTAGGTACAGAGGAGATTTCAGGGGTAAGTTTTTGACTCAGAGGGTGGTGGGTGAGTGGAATCGGCTGCCATCAGTGGTGGTGGAGGCAAACTCGATAGGGTCTTTTAAGAGACTTCTGGATGAGTACATGGGACTTAATAGGATTGAGGGTTATAGGTAAGTCTATTTATAAGCCTAGGTAGGTAGGGACACGACCGGCGCAACTTGTGGGCCGAAGGGCCTGTTTGTGCTGTAGTGTTTCTATGTTCTGTGTTCTATGTTCTAAGTTGCTTCCTACTAGTCGTATACTCTTCGAGATTTCTAACATTACCTAGCTCCCTGAACCTTTTGTAGGCTTTTCTTTTCTTCTTCACTAAATTCGTTACAGCTTTCGTGCACCATGGTTCCTGTAGCCTACCATAACTCCCCTGTCTCATTGGAACGTTGCTGTGCAGAGCTCCAGACAAATTTTCCTTGAAAGTTTGCCGCATTTCTTCTGTACATTTCCCTGAGAAAACCTCCTTCCAATTTATGCCTCAAATTTCCTGCCTAATAGCCTCATAATTGTCCTTACTCCAAATAAACACTTTCCTAGTTGGACTGATCCTATCTCTCTCAAATGCTAATGTAAAGGAGATAACGTTATGATCACCATCCCCAAAATGCTCTCCCACTGAAAGATCTGACACCTGCCCAGGTTCATTCCCGAATACCAAATCAAGTACAGCCTCTCCTCTTGTAGGCTTATCCACATACTGTGTCAGGAAGCCCTCCTGAACACACCTAACAAACTCCCCATCTGAACCCCTTACCCTAGGGATATTCCAATCGATATTTGGGAAATTAAAATCTCCCATCACGACCACTCTGTTATTATCACATCTCTCCAGGATCTGCTTCCCAATCTGCTCCTCCACATCCCTGCTACTATTGGGCGGCCTATAGAAAACACCCAGTAAAGTTATTGACCCCTTCCTGTTGCGAACCTCCACCCACAGAGATTCCGTAGACAATCCCTCTGTGACATCCATCTTTTCTACAGCCGTGGCAATATCCCTGATCAACAGTGCCACTCCCCCACCTCTTTTGCCTCCTTCCCTGTCCCTCCTGAAACATCTGAAACCCGGCACTTGAAGTATCCAGTCCTGTCCCTGAGATAACCAAGTCTCTGTAATGGCCACCACATCACACTTCCAAGTAGTGATCCACGCTCTAAGCTCATCCAATTTGTTCACTACACTCCTTGCGTGAATATAAACACATCTCAACCCTTCGGTCTGAGCGCTCCCCTTCTCCGTCACCTGCGTATCCTCCCTCTCACACTGTCTACAAGACCCTTTTATTTTTAAGCTAACCTCCTCTCTCCCAGTCACCTCATTTTGATTCCCACCCCCCAACCATTCGAGTTTGAACACTCCCCAGTAGCCTTAGCAAACCTTTACAGCGTGGATGGAGGCCAGTTGGCCCATCGTGTCCAGGCGTTTAACAATGATTTGACTACACTCACCCCATTTTCCAGCTCTTGGCCCATAGCCCTAGAGGTCACGGCAGCATAAATGAATATCTAAAATACTTCTTAAATGATACAAGAAGTTATGACTCATCCACCCTTTCAAACAGTGACCTCCAGACTCGCACCACCCTCTGGGTGAAAACGTTTCTCCTTAACTCTCTTCTTAGCTTTCTACATCTTATATCAAATCAATTCCCCCTTGTTATTGACCACTCTACTAATAGAAAATGTGCCTTCCTATCCACCCTATTTATGCCCCTCATTAACCTGTACACCTCAATCAATTCCCCTCTCAACCTTCACTGCTCCAAGGTAAAGAGCCTCATCCTTTTGAATCATTCTTCATAGCTTAGACCCTCCAGCACAGGCAGCATCCTAGTAAATTTCCTCTGCTGCATCTCCAGTGCAATTGCATCGTTCCAATAATACGGTGGCCAGAGCTGCACGCAGTACTCGAGCAGTGGTCTAACTAGCGTTTTATACAGTTCCAGCATGACCTCCCTGCTCATGTCCTCTATGCTTCAGCTAATAAAGGCAAATCTCCCATACTACTTCTTAACCACCGTATCTAACTTCCCTCTCCATTGCAATTACATTCTCCCTATATTGTGGTGGCCTTAAAATAATTCATTCTCGGGAAACAGTCGGCACGATCAAGGCTAACACTAATTGCCTGTCCAGGATACCCCATTGTGAGGGTGGTGGCAAGTGTCTTCTGGAAACCGCTGCTGCCATATCTGGTGTATGTACTGCACCCACAGAGCTGTTAAAGAGGGCGTTAAATGATTTTGATCCAGTGAAGGGGTGCGCCATATAGTTAAAGTCAGGATGCTGTGTGAATTGGATGGGTACTTGGTAATGTTCCCAGTGGAGTTACTGCCTTGTTTTTCTAATAGTGGAGGTCGCAGTTTGAGAGTTCAAGTTGGTCTAATTGATAATTCACCTGTATGGGAGATGTTCAATTGTATCCCACAATTTGTTGCAAATCGATTCATAAGAATAACTCCTCCATCTCCCACTTACCAGCTTCGTCACGGCTCACGGTCACTGTTGTCCCGGCTCCATAGGCGGCACCGATTCCCACCAGCTCCACTTTGCAAAAATAGAAGCCGGTATCCTCCGGTTTCAGATCCATGATTCGAATCGACGCGTTTCTCCTCTTGCTGAAATCCTCCTGAGTTGCTCCGAACACCCGACCCCTAAATCCCGCAGTATCGTTGGAGACTTCATTCCCCTGCTTGGTGCCCCTTTGCCACTTGTAGCCACCGACTCCAGTGGGACCCTCATATGTACAGCCCAGGTCCGCGGCCTGCCCCGGGGCTTTGGTGAGGGATTGCGGGTTCTGAATAACTGCGATATTTCCAACAGTAATTGCTGTAGATGGATAAAGTTAACAAGATTAAAAGTAGGTTGTGACGCTTGTTTCATGGGAGGAAAGCTTAGATCTTTTAAAGAAGACCTTTACCGTTTAATATTAAAAACGTTACTTGGGTGGAGTAAATGATACATTCCGCTAATCTGGAAAATGTTAACTTTCACACGAACGTACGAACAAGGAGCAAGAGTTGGCTATTCAGTCCATCGAGCCTGCTTCCCCATTCCATAAGATGATTGCTTGCTGATCTGATAGTAACCTCAACTCTGCACCTTGCCTATGAATCTATCCATCTCGCCTTAAAAAATAGTCAAAGCCTCGCCTGTCAGGAAGGTAATTCCAGAGACTCACGACCCTCCGAGAGAAATTAATTAGCCTGATCTCCCTTTTAAATGGGCGACCCCTTACTTTTAAACAGTGACCCCTATTTCTAGATTCTCCCACAAGAGGGATCAGCTTCTCTACATCCACCCTCTCGAGATCTCTCAGGATCTTATGGCCCCAAAATCGGGGGGGGCGAGGCTCGTAAAATGGCATCCTCGTTGGCCTCGGCCGCGATCTTACGTGCCTCGGGCGGGCGTGCCAGCTTCAATGAAGTTGCCTCTTACTCTATTAAACTGCAATGGATACAAGCCTCTTTAACCTCTCCTCAGAAGACAACCCAACCATTCCGGGTATTAGTCTCATAAAACCTCTGTGAATTGTTTCCAGCGTATTTATATCTCCAGTATTCTGTACAACCCTCCCTACTTTTGTATCCAATTCAGGATACATTACTGGTATCAGCAAGTTAATGTGGCACTACGTATTTAGAAAAGCATGAATTTCAATGCAGCGACATTGCCTGCAAATAGCCTGTTTTTGGCGGAAACTGGAAAAGATTAACTGATCTAATTCAGCATGGGAACTAAAGAGACGGTGGCAGTGAAATGCCCCTGAACCGCTCAAAGACCAGTTGTGACGTGGTTCCCCACGCATCGCTTTTAATTGTCCTTTTTACTTTCCTTAATAGGAACTTCTATTGTTCCTTGCATGGATCACTGCAACTGTTATAATTTTTAATCAACAATAATTCTCCGCTGCAGTCAAAATATCATTTCCATTGCATTCATCAAACTTCTTCTGCTTACATGACTCTGCAATAATAATTGGCGAGAACTTATGAATACCATTTCATTTGAATGTCTCTCCTGATACCCTCCCGACTCTTTTATTTCGGTATTGAAATGTCTGATTTCTCATGTCTCACAATGTTACACGTGGAAAGGATTTTGTTGCTCGTCTGTGAATCTTTTCCAGTAGAGCTACATTTTTAAGCCAGAGTCAGGAAAGCTGAACCCAAGTTTCTAAGTATAGTTGACCCGTGAATTTAGAAGAGTAGCCCATATGACACTAAGGCTCCACTGTTTATAAATCAGTGAGCATTTTTAATTGATCCTTTACATCCTTTTTGCATCGGACGTTATTCATCTCCTCATCATGTCACAACTAACGATCAAAGTTAAAGGTTATTCATTAGTGTCACAAGTCGACTTACATTAACACCGCAATGAAGTTACTGTGAAAATCTCCGAGTCGCCACACTCCAGCGTCTGTTCGGGTACACTGAGGGAGAATTTCACATGGTCAATGCGCCTAACCAGCACGTCTTTCGGACTGTGGGAGGAAACCAGAGCATCAGGGGGAAACTCATGCAGACATGAGGAGAACATGCAAACTCCACACAGACAGTGACCCAAGCCAGGAATCAAACCCGGGTCCATGGGGCTGTGAGGCAGCAGTGCGAACCATTGTGTCACCATGCCACTAGAGATTAGGAGGATTGGAAGCAAGCGGCACAGTGGTTAGCACTGTTGCCTCACAGTCCAATGCCGGCATCTCCACATCATGCCTCACATCGCCAGGGACCCGGGTTCAATTCCGGCCTCGGGTGACTGTGTGGAGTTTGCACGCTCTCCCAATATCTGTGTGGGTTTCCTCCGCAATCCAAAAACATGCGTGCCCGGTTGATTGGCCAGAATAAATTGTCCCTTAATGTCAGGGGGATTAGGGGGGTAAATATGTAGCGTTACGGGGATATAAGAACATAATAACATAAGAACTAGGAGCAGGAGTAGGCCATCTGGCCCCTCGAGCCTGCTCCACCATTCAATAAGATCATGGCCGATCTTTTCGTGGACTCAGCTCTGCTTACCCGCCCGCTCACCATAAACCTTAATTCCTTTACTGTTCAAAAATGTATCTATCCTTGCCTTGAAAACATTCAATGAGGTAGCCTCAACTGCTTCACTTGGCAGGGAATTCCACAGATTCACAGCCCTTTGTGTGAAGAAGTTCCTCCTCAGCTCAGTCCTAAATCTGCTTCCCCTTATTTTGAGGCTATGCCCCCTCGTTCTAGTTTCACCCACCAGTGGAAACAACTTCCCTGCTTCTACCTTATCTATTCCCTTCGTAATCTTATAATTTTCTATAAGATCTCCCCTCATTCTTCTGAATTCCAATGAGTCTAGCCCTTGTCTACTCAGTCTCTCCTCATAAGCCAACCCTCTCAACTCCAAAATCAACCTAGTGAATCTCCTCTGCACCCTCTCCAGTGCCAGCATATCCTTTCTCAAGTAAGGAGACCAAAACTGTACACAGTACTCCAGATGTGGCCTCACCAGCACCTTATACTGCTGCAACATAATCTCGCTGTTTTTGAACTGCATCCCTCGAGCAATGAAGGACAAAATTCCATTTGCCTTCTTAATTACCTGCTGCAACTGCAAACCAACTCCTTGAGATTCCTGCACAAGGACACCAAGGTTCCTCTGCGCAGCAGCATGCTGCAATTTTTTACCATTGAAATAATAGTCCATTTTGCTGTTATCCCTACCAAAATGGATGACTTCACATTTACCAACATTGTACTCCATCTGCCAGACTCTCGCCCACTCACTTAGACTATTTATATCCATTTGCAGACTTTCAAATACGGTAGGATCTGGGTGGGAGTGTTGTCGGAGCAGGCTCAATGGGCCAAATGGCCCCCTTCTGCACTGTAGACTCTATGAAGTGATCTTATGAAATTGCTATGATTGATTATTTCAAAATGTTGACTTAATTGCTGACGGTTTGGGTTTATTGAGTGAGGGTAGCTTTGAATTCCAGGGACCAACATGAAACAAAAATGGACCAATGATCATTAGTGTACGTACATTTGAAATCGGAATATTTCACAATCGTATGAACAACCTCAAATTTGGAAATCTCCCTATTAGGTACCATTGATTTGTAAGGCTTAGTTCTCCATCTATCCATTCTCAACCTGCAACAGTACCTGAGTTTGACACGAGCAGCACCAATGCAAAAATCTGGTGTGTCCATCCATCTTCTGATTGGAACCCGGGATCGCTTAAAATACTTTCTTACCGGCGAACATGGTCATCATCCAGATTATCCCGATAAAATGGTTGAAGTTCATTATGCCTGCAGAGTTTTGCTCATGAATTCGGTTGACCTGTAGGATAAAAGGAGGAAAAGACACAATGTTAAACTTGGAGATGGGCAGAATACAGAACTCAAACAATTACTCAAGATCCTGGCAGTATCTATTTAAATGCCTCCCTCCGTTTGCAAGCACGGGGGGATCTGACTATATAAATAATTGTCCCCAATGAGGTTCGGCTGTCAATCATTTTCCTATTGCATACCAGGCTGGCTGAAATTGAAGGTGTGGGGAGCTTACACCATCAAATTATTTCAAATTCTTCTGAATGAAAATAAATACATGGTAGTCACGTTTCGCTGAGAAGGTGTGGACCCCACTGTTCACACAGAGATAAGGCGCAACAGACCAAGATGTATGAGATAGATGTAGCGATGAAATATTAACAGACTGCGCGCTTTTTCCGGAGCCACAAGCAGATAGCTGTCATTGGTTCAGTAATGCTGAGAAACGGATCAAGAATGTCACACGTTACTCCACGACCTTGCTTGCAAGCTGAACCTCAAAGTAAGTTGGCTTTTTCTCGGCGCGTCAGACAAGATTGAAAATAACATGCGTGAAAGGTCAGATTGAGTTGCATTTAGCAATCTTTGTTCGACTGTATGTTACAGACCCATGATGATGGTAACCCGTATATTACAATAACAAATGTTATTGCTCTGAATGGAACAAGATTGCCATGCTAGATAAATGCAAGATAGAAACATGGAAACACAGAATACAGGAGTAGGCCATTCTCCCCTTCGAAACTGCACCACCATTCAATTTGATCACAGCTCATCATGCACTTTCAGTATCCCACTCCCCTGCTTTCTCTCCATACCCCTTCATCCCTTTAGCCGCAAGGGCCGTGTCCAGCTCCCTCTCGGACATATCTAATGAACTGGCCCCAAGAACTTTCTGTGGTAGAGAATTTCACAGCTTCCAAACTCTCTGAGTGAAGAAGTTCTTCCTCATCTCAGTCCTCATAGAATCGTAGAAATCATACAAACCCGACAGTACAGAAAGAGGCCATTCGGCCCATCAAGTCTGCACCGACCACAATCTCACCCAGGCCCTACCCCGATATCCCTACATATTTTACCCGCTAATCTACGCATCCCAGGACACTAAGGGGCACTAAGGGGCAATTTTAGCATGGCCAATCAACCTAACCCGCACATCTTTGGACTGTGAGAGGAAACCGGAGCACCCGGAGGAAACCCACGCAGACACGAGGAGAATGTGCAAACTCCACACAGACAGTGACCCAAGCCGGGACTCGAACCCAGGTCCCTGGAGCTGTGAAGCAGCAGTGCTAACCACTGTGCTACCGTGCCGTCCTGAATAAAATTACTGGGCTCTTGTTAGTCGCACTGAGTCGGTGAGCTTTATGTGGATAAAGGGGCTGCAAAGTAGCTGTTAAAACGAGTTGCAAAGTTCAGGTCGCACTCAGGAAGATATACAAAGATGAGCTACCCTTCATCAACATTTGACCGTTCACATACACCACGTTCTAGCTGTTTCTAGATTATAGGTGCCATTTTCAACCACAATAAATGGTGCGAACGCCAACATTTCTGCTGGGAATTCGCTCACGCTACATTTAAATCTTCAAAGGATTTTTTGGCCGATGCACAGAAATGTGTTCATCATGCAAATCTTAGAAGTACAAGCAATATGCTTGCCTTATTCTTTCATGAGTTACCAGGGGGTTGAGTAGATTTCAGAAACCGTTGTAAGTCACGTTTTACTGTAGTTTCTCTGGGTTTTAGTTGCAATTAAGTTATGCACTGATCTGGGATGTAGAGAAATGGGCGGCACGGTCGCACAGTGATTTCCACTGCAGCTCCCAGCAACAGGGACCCGGGTTCAATTCCCGGCGAGGGTAACTGTCTGTGCAGAGTCTGCATGCTCTTCCCGTGTCTGCGTGGGTTTCCTCCGGGTGCTCCGGTTGCTTCCCGCAGTCCATAGATGTGGGGGTTAGGTGGATTGGCCATGCTAAATCACCTCTTAGTGTCGTGGCACTAGCAGGGTAAATGCATGGTGTTATGGGGATACCGTCTGGGTGGGATGGTGTTCGGTACAGACTCGCTGGGCCGATTGGCCTCCTTCTGCACTTTTGGGATTCTATGAATCCTGAACACATCCAGTACCTCGTGCAGCACTTGCCAAATGACTGCCTAAGAAAAACATGCGGCTGTTAAGCATTTGACTGGATGCTCATGTTTTGGAAGATTATTAGTTCGCTTAAGAGGTTGGAAAGTCTTGCTGGTCCTGTTGTGTAAACTTGCGAAATCAAAATAACAGATCCAACAGGTATTAATCCTGTATTGATTGGGATACGTTAGCCCATTAACAAAACGTATTTTAGATTTCCAAACGGCTACTGCATTTCAATGAAAGGAAAATATAACACCACAGATGCTGAAAATCGGAAGTATAAAAGGCAAGGATGTGACAAGCATTCAGTAGGTCAGACAGCACCAATAAAGAAAGCATTTCAAGTCAATCGACTTATATCATTTAAAATGTTACTTTACGGGAAGTGTGTGTCGCTGGCTCGACCAGGAGTTATCGCCCATCCATAATTGCCCTGGAGAAGGTGCTGGTGAGCAATTTGGAATGGGCAATAAATTCTGGCCCAGCCAGCGACGCCCACTTTCCTTAAATTAATATTTAAAAATCTAACCTCGGAGATAGGAAACTTTTGGAATAATAGATGAGAAAGTGAGGGTTGGAGCAGACAAAGAAAAATTGAAAGTTCTGAGTTATAACGGGGAATATTCAAATGGAATTATATGTATGTGGCCAGCCACATTCATGAAATTGTCCCATTGTTTATTTATTAGTGTCACAAGTAAGCTTAGATTAACACTGAAATGAAATTACTGTGAAAATCCCCTCGTTGCCACATTCCAGCACCTATTCTGTACACTGAGGGAGAATTTAGCATGGCCAATGCACCGAACCAGCGTGTCTTTCACACTGTGGGAGGAAACCGGAGCACCCAGAGGAAATCCACACAGACACAGGGAGAATATGCATAGTCCGCACAGGCAGAGACTCAAGCCGGAAATTGAACCCATTGACGATGAACCTCACAATTATGTAATTGTACTTTGTGCTGGAGGTTTGTCAGGTGGTTTTATTAGAATATATAGCACAGATGATGAAGCTGGCTGGATTTTATTGGCATTTTTTTTAACAGTTTCAGAATGCTTCTATTGGTCTTAACAAACAGATTTATTCACAATGCACCTCTTTTTTTCTTATTCGATATTTGAATTGATAAGTCAAATTTGAATTGCTTAAAAATCGGGAATTAAAGGTCTAATGGTGACCATGAAACTATTGCCAATTGTGGTGAAACCCATCTGGTTCACCAAAGGAAATTGGCCATCCTTACCTGGTCTGGACGGTAAGCGTGCCTCCAGGTCCACAGCAATGTGGTTGACTTTGAAATATCCTCAGAAATGACCGAGAAAGCCACTTGAAATGCTTTGAAACAAATGGATACTATCTTAAAGTTTAAAGTCTTTTTTCAAGTTTTAAAGTTTTATTTATTAGTCACAAGTAAGGCTTACATTAACACTGCAATGAAGTTACTGTGAAATTTCCCTATCTTCATTTAAATGATCTGCACAATCATTTCATATCGGCGCTATAAGTTTCCTATTGTTTTGATCACACGATATAAATATAAAACCCCACCCTAACACCTGAAGTTGTAGGTGCATTTTTTGTCTGCCGGTATCATCCTTTAGGGCTTACAGGTCAATTCAGCTTATCCATAATTTCCACGTCATGACAGATACTAGAAGATAGGTGGAGCTGCTCACATCCCTTGGATGGAGTTCATTCATATTTCCTGTGTAGACTGTAGCCTGGCCTTATGTGCGTGGCCTGTCCCATCAAATTAAAGCATGCAAGTGGAATATAGAATTGGATTCGGTGCCATGTATGTTTGCGAACAAAGACCTTTCTGATCCCCAACACCTAAGTTGTTAATGGTATACCCAAATTAGAATTGATGAGGAGATGCCAGCGTTGGACTGGGGTGGGCACAGTAAGAACACTCACAACAGCAGGTTAAAGTCCAACATGTTTATTGAAATCACAAGCTTTCGGAGCGCTGCTCCTTCCTCAGGTGAGTGGAGAGCTGGGTTCACAAACACGGCACATATAGACAGAGACGCAATTGAAAGATCATAGAAATCATAGAAACCCTACAGTGCAGAAGGAGGCCATTTGGCCCATCGAGTCTGCACCGACCACAATCCCACCCAGGCCCTACCCCCACATATTTTACCCGCTAATCCCTCTAACCTACGCATCCCAGGACTTTAAGGGCAATTTTTTTTTTAACCTGGCCAATCAACCTAACCCGCACATCTTTTGGACTGTGGGAGGAAACCGGAGCACCTGGAGGAAACCCACGCAGACACGAGGAGAATGTGCAAACTCCACACAGACAGTGACCCGAGCCGGGAATCGAACCCGGGACCCTGGAGCTATGAAGCAGCAGTGCTAACCACTGTGCTACCATGCCGCATAGTTGGAATGTGAGTCTTTACTTCTCACTGTGCCAATTCGAATTGATATCAGCTTTACTCTTGCAGTGTTTCTTTCTTTACTGTGCATCCATTTGCCGTGCCAGTTTTGCCTCAGTTGTTAGTAGCCTGGAATCTGAATCACAAACCCCACTCCCGAAATGGCACACAATAAAATGAAGGTTGATACTCCAGTGCAATATTCAGAGAGTGCAGCATTGTCCCGGGTGCCGGCTTTAAGATGACATGATGAATTGAGGCCTGACCTTCCCTCTCATGCATAAGTATACCACTTTGAGGAGAAACAGGGGATTTGTCTCCAGGGTCATGGCCAGGATATGTCTTTTGACCACTATCACTAAAACGGATTATCTAGTCATGATCATTTGGTGTTCGTGGGATCTTCCTGTGCGCAAATTGGCTGCCGTGTTCCCTACATTACCAAAGTGACTTAACATCAGAAGTACTCCATTGGCCGGAAGGTGCTTTGTGGCTTCCAGTGGTGCCGAGAAACGATAGGTGGTATTCATGGAGCTACATGCAGAGCAACACAATTGATAAGAAATTTAATGATCCGCAGATCATAGAAGCCCTACAGTACAGAAAGAGGCCATTCGCCCCATCGAGTCTGCACCGACCACAATCCCACCCAGGACCTACCCCATATGCCTACATATTTACCCGCTAATCCCTCTAACCTACGCATCTCAGGACACTAAGGGGCAATTTTTAGCATGGCCAATCGACCTAGCCCACACATCTGGACTGTGGGAGGAAACCGCAAGGATCTGTTTCGGGGACACTGCTGTTTGTCATTTTTATTAATGACTTGGATGAGGGTGCAGAAGGATGGATTAGTAAATTTGCGGATGACACTAAAGTCGGTGGAGTTGCAGACAGTGCGGAGGGAAGTGGCAGGTTACAGAGGGACATAGATAAGCTGCAGAGCTGGGCTGAGAGGTGGCAAATGGAGTTTAATGCGGAAAAGTGTGAGGTGATTCACTTTGGAAGGAGTAACAGGAAAACAGAGTACTGGGCTAATGGTAAGATACTTGGTAGTGTGGATGAACAGAGGGATCTGGGTGTCCATGTGCATAGATCCCTGAAAGTTGGCACCCATATTGATAGGGTTCTTAAGAAGGCATACGGTGTGTTAGCTTTTATTGGTAGAGGGATTGAGTTTCGGAGCCAGGAGGTCATGCTGCAACTGTACAAAACTCTGGTGCGGCCGCATTTGGAGTATTGTGTACAGTTCTGGTCGCCGTATTATAGGAAAGATGTGGAAGTGTTGGAAAGGGTGCAGAGGAGATTTACCAGGATGTTGCCTGGTATGGTGGGAAAATCGTATGAGGAAAGGCTGAGGGGCTTGAGGTTGTTTTCGTTAGAGAGAAGAAGGTTAAGAGGTGACTTAATAGAGGCATACAAGATGATCAGAGGATTAGATAGTGTGGATAGTGAGAGCCTTTTTCCTCGGATGGTGTTGGCTAGCACGAGGGGACATAGCTTTAAATTGAGGGGTGAGAGATATAGGACAGACGTTAGAGGTAGGTTCTTTACTCAGAGAGTAGTAAGGGTGTGGAATGCCCTGCCTGCAGCAGTGGTGGACTCGTCAACTTTGAGAGCGTTCAAGTGGTTATTGGATAAACATATGGATGATGTTGGAATAGTGTAGATTATAGGGGCTTTAGATTGGTACCACTGGTCGGCGCAACATCGAGGGCCGAAGGGCCTGTACTGCGCTGTAATGTTCTATGTTCTATGTTCTAAACCGGAGCACCCGGAGGAAACCCACGCAGACACGAGGAGAATGTGTAAACTCCACATAGATAGTGACCCAAGACAGGAATCGAACTCGGGCTTCTGGAGCTGTGAAGCAGCAATTCCAACCACTGTGCTACTGTGCCGCCAGTGCAGACCAAGTACAGTCAAGGTAGCAAAGCAAATAAAGATAGTTTGTTACTATTAAAGATATTCAAAAGAAAACTGGCTATAGAAATGTTTTGGGTCATTTCAATTCATTTGGGGGCAATATAAATATCAGAAAGTTATTCACATAATAGTACTCCTGCCAACTACTACCACAAAAACTGTTTCACACTAGCCCTATTGTTCTACATATGGCAGGCCGTGGTTGCCCCACCACTGACAATCTTCATTGGGGGGCTGCTCAGTGGCACAATGGTTAGCACTGCTGCCTCACAGTGCCAGGCACCTGAGTTCGATTCCCAGTTTGGATCACTGTCTGTGCGGAGTTTGCACAATGTCTGCATGGGTTTCCTCCAGGTGCTCCAGTTTCCTCCCACGGTCCAAACATGTGCGGGTTGGGCGGATTGGCCATGCTAAATTGCCCCTTAGTGTCAGGGGACTAGCTAAGGTAAATGCATGGGTTATGGGGATAGGGCCTGGGTGGGATTGTAGTCAGTGCAGACACGATGGGCCAACTGGCCTCCTTCTGCACTGTAGGGATTCTGTGATTCTACGTTCCATCTCTGAGCCTGGGCAATGTTTGACGGCAAGCGCTTCAACTGATAAGTGTTACCCAATTCCACTCTAATTGTCAATTAGATGGGAGGTTGGGGCCCAGTAGTCCATTCTGCCTCGGGTATTACACTATTTTGTTTGTCATACAATTACTTTGGTTCTGAACCTCTCCCTCTGTCAGCATGGAATAGTTTTGAATGAAAAATGACCACATTATAAGTGACGCCCACATCCCGTCAATGAATAAAAAACGTACCTAGTTAAAGACCAATTTACTGTAAATCTGCTACTATCTTAAAGATGGCGTTGATTAAGAATCAAAGATTTACCTTTAATCAGCACTCATGTTTTTGACAGAATTGGCATTAACAATCGTCATTTTTGCAGTAATCTGGACTAGTCCATAAATCTGCATTTCTCTGGCACTTATGATTTGACATCCAGCTGGTGAGATACATGTCAATATTTTTTAATTTGCGTAGTTCGGTCTTATTAACAGACTAAACACAATGCCATTCTTCACAGGGATTGGGTGTTAACATGTCTCAATGTTCTGAATCCAATTCTAACACTATGGTTACAGATTGTCAATCTGCCAGATGTTGAACATGTTAAAGCTTCCCTTATCTCAGACGTGACCCATATGGTTCCAAGCCAGAGGCGAATGGGTATTTCAATCCCACTCCAGTAACTTGAGCATTAATGTCAGGCTAACATTTCAGGTCAATACTTAGGGAGTGTTTCACTGTTGAACATCCCATCTATCAAATGGTATTATAATGTGTGGTCCTTGTACACTTTCAGGTGAAGATAAAACGTCCCCTGCCTCTTGAAAGCAAAATTCTGCAGATGCTGGAACTGAAACAAAAAACAGAAAATGCTGAAAAATCTCAGCAGGCCTGACAGCATCTGTAAAGGGAAAATACAAGGAGAACACACTTTAAAATGGCTGCCTGGCACATAAAGAGTTAACTGGGAAAGGAGCCAAAAAGCAGACACCGGCTCCCACTTATCAGAAATCACTTTAAATCAAAACTTAACAGACAAGCCATTCCTTAATCACAGACAGTGACTCATAGTAAACAAACACCTCAGGAAGCCAAGCAGAGAGTCGAGATATCCTTTAAGATAAGGAAAACCCGAAACAAAGGGAATAGATTAGCCATAGGAAGGGCGGGAAAATATGAATGCGAGGAAACCAATTAACACCTGAATGAGCCGAAACCAACCATTGATAGATACAGACATAAGGAAATGTACCCATTCATAAAAACAATACTATGTTAAATGTCTATATCTGTTTGTACCTGCCTAAACGATGTGATAATGTTCGAATCACCGGTCCATCCATTGTGTAAAAAGTATAAAGATGGACCGCTCCCGACATTCTACCGAGAGAAGGTTTGCTACAGACATGTGCCTTGTCTCCACGGAGCTCTGTTAAATTAAACGTATTTTCTGAATCCCGAAGTCTGACTACTAGTGGATTTTTCCCACAACAAATTGGCGTAGTCGGCAGGATCCTATTGCTGGTGAGATCAATTGGCCACGGTCGCAACCGGGGTAGAGATCGCGGAATCTGTAAAAGTCGGACTGGATCAGAAAATACAGTTTATAAGGGGGAAATATTTGTACTGTGTATTTGTGATAGTATTTGTTATAGTGATAAGTACTAACTGCTGATAGTAATAAGTAACTGTGATTTGTGCTGATCGACAAAAGGACAAGGTAGTGCCTGTCTCAAAACCTCTGCCTTAGACTGGCTATTAAGAGCAGAAATCTGCCACGTGAAGGTCAGGAATTGAAGTGAGTGAGAGACACCAAGGGCACCAAAAGATTGTGAAGCACAAAGGGACAAAAGTCGGTTTAACATCAAACTCTGTAGTGGTGAACAGACGCAGAGTTGCCATCTGATTGCATGAAAGTATGGAAAAGTTGGGAACTGTACTGTCAATGTTGTGAAAAGTGGGGCGGAACAGGAGTTTGATCAACTCTGACCTAAACCGGACTCCGGTGGAGAAGCACATTGCCGAAGTGGTCATCGTGGAAGCCGTGAGTATAACTTGAAACCCTGTAACGGCAGTAAAACACGGTGTGAGAATAGCAATAGTGGCCAGGGGTACTGAAGTCCCTATGGTAGAGAGCACACTTTGCTAAGAATAGTAATAGTGGCCGGGGGTAGTGAAGTCCCTACGGTAGAGAGCACACTTTACTAAAGAATAATCATGGCCGGGATTAGTGAAATCTGCGAAATGGCACATAGTGAAGTTAAAAGGGGATCTGGAGGTTCCCTGATTGAAATCTACATGACAGACAGGAAGGAGTTAATAAAGAGAATGCAAAAGGATGGCTGGGATACTTCGCAAACCTTAGAGCAACAGAGAGAGTGGATAGATAAAGAAAAAAGAAACAAAATGAAGAAGATAGGAGTAACGTTAACACATCAGTTAGCAGGTCTAATTGAACAAGTAGTTGCCTCTACTAGGAAATGGAGGGAAGATAAAGAAAGAATTAGAGAATTAGAATCCCCAGTGAGGGAACTGGAAAAGCAAAATCAGGTTTTAGAAAGGCAATTGGAAGGAGAAACTGATCCTCCACCTTCTTATGAGTCGATCCAGCAAGGACCAACCGCTCCCTCAGTAGAATGGGAACAGCTGGAACACAACTTAGCGCCCATAACCCGAAGGGGGACAGCAGCGCGACCAAAAACAAATTATAAACCTTTTACCCCAGGTGAGAGACAGCAGATAATGGCTTCCCTGGGCAAATTACAAACTAGAAACGCGAACACTACATTCTGGGAAGAATTAGACATGATTTCGGGAGGACACCAACTACACCTAAGAGACGTACACCAGCTGGTCAGGGCAGCCTGTCCAGCGGATAAGTGGAGGCAGGTAGTAGGTGGACCCGCTGCCCCTATAGCACAGGATTATAATGGGGGACGGTGGACACATGTAATCCCCCTAACAGCAGAGATGGATGCCCAGCAGGCACCCTTCTTACAGTTTAAAGAAGAAATTCAGAGGGTCTTAGGGAATGCTCCCACTAACTGGAGCAGAATTACCACCACAAAGCAGCTAAAAGGAGAAGGAGCTTCTGAGTACGGGGAACGACTGTTCGTGATATACAAAGAGTGCTCAGGACAAGGGAATCCAGGGCGAGGAGATCGAGCGTTCATCCAGGCTTTTAAGGATGGACTCTCTAGTGCTCACCAATTCATCCTAAAAATGGGAGTGATCATGTTCCAAGATTACGATGAATTGGTAGAATGGGCTAGTGGCATACCTGGAGGTGGATAGGAGAGATCTTCGTTTTTGTATTTCAGTGTGTTTGTGAGATCTGGTAGCTTGTCGAATGTAGGTGGTTGTTGTTGTATTAGATTGATAGCAGGGAGCTAGAGAAGCCTGTTTGTTCCTGTGGAATGTTTGTTGCAGGCAGTGGGTGCAGTGCACTGCACCTTGGTTCAGCCTCAGGGGGGCTGGGGGAGTGTTAAAACTGTTAAAGATTAAAGTGATAAGATATCTTGAATTTAGTTCTGTTTTGAGTTCATCACAGTTCGGAAGAAAGAAGAATAAAAGCGACCGTCTTAATCAACGTTCTGTATTCTCTTTGAACGTTTTACTCTCATCCCAGTTTGAAATGCTAAGTTTGAATGAAAAAGGATGTGCTGTGGAATGACTTTTGGAAGCTTCCATGTGTGTCTGTGTGTGTTGAAACAAAGTGGTTGCGTGGATGTTTTGTTGTTGTTTGCTTTGATGTTTTAATGTTAAGAAAGGATTTAAACCTTGGAAGGAACCATGTGCTCTTTCCTTTGTCTTAAAGTAGAAATTATAAGAGTTAGTTGAGAAGTTAAGAGAAGAAAATAAGTAATTTTGTGGAAAGCTAGAAAAGCAGGAACAAAAGACTGAGGTAAATATATTGTCTATGAGTCAGTTTAAAATATATCAAGTCAGTGAAATACAGTATTAATCGCAGAATATCGCGATTGACGAACGTCGGATAGTTTAGTATTCTGAACTGGTTAAAATTATATACTGCCGTCGGCATTTCATGTGCCATCTATTGTTCAAGGTTTGCCAAATATAAAAACACTGCAAAACTTAAAATCTAGCCAGTTAAGAAACCAAAACGTTCCTAATCAAATAACTGGTATGTATTGTACCTACTTTGATTTTGATTCGGCGCCTGTTATTTTCCCGAGAGTGCAGGGGTTTTGATCCGGAGCTCAGTTTAAAAATGGAAACGGTTTGAATTAAAAGGGTTTGGATATCACGGTTACGATGTGTAAAGTGGTATGATACAACTGCCGCTTGATTATTTTTATTATACAGTATAGCACTGCCATATAGACACAAGAATAACATCAAATCCTGAAAAGCCTTAACCAACTTTGTATGATATATTTATATACTATATCTTGTGTATTGATAAAAACAAAATTATTTTGTGAAGTACTGTGGTGCGGCGCTTGCACGCAAACAAATGATCAAATTAGAGATAATGTAAGAGTACATCATATATAAAGATTGGAGCTGTATGGCATGTGATTTTAATGGGGAAAGCGATGTCTTTTGATAAGATTACATACAAATGAATGGATGTCCAGCTGCAGCCAAAAAAGGCCAGTACAAAGTGTTATTTAATTCACACTAAGCTTTCTATGAAAGGGGCATATGTAGTTAAATGTATAATACACTAGCTAAAGCCATGCAGACATCAGGGAGAAGGTGGACAGAGGTATTGCCCACTATTTTAAAGAAATTAAGAGCTACCACAAACCGGACAACCGGATTAACCCCTTATGAGCTAATGACAGGACGGGCGATGCAATTACCAGAAAGCATCATAACAGGTGGGACCGATGTCGGCCCACTAAAAGATAAAATCAAGAGATACGTTCTGGACCTGAGCACCCAGCTAAAAGGGTTGCGCAAATTGGTAAAAGACAATCAGGAAATAAAAGATGCAGAGAGAGAGCTTGAAATACTCCCTGACGTCCCAACAGCGGGAAGTCGCGTCCGAGTGAAAACACTACCCGACAAACCAGGGTTTGCACCAAAGTGGAATGGGCCATATGAAATTATAATTAGTGGGGACACCTGTGCCTGTATAGACATAAGAGGGAAAGGTGTCTGGAAGCACTGGACGCAGCTGAAATTATACAAAGGAGATAAGTAGCTAAATTGATGAACTAACAGAACTGCTTTCCTCGACACAGGCAAAGACTGCAAGCAAGAGCCGGCGTGCGCGGGTTAATAAATAAAATAACTTGTAAAAATTGAATTATAGTGTTAAGTTTTATGACTGTTGCGGACATGTATGTAATCGCGTATGTAACTATTATTTTGCGTTGTGGCAACTGTAAATTTGACTGGGCTGGAAGATAATTTGTTTTACAAAGCTCACGTGCATTTACACGGGAATCGAACTGTATGTTACCCGTTAACACAATCTGTAGAAGCCCTATTTGTAGCCACCCCTGGGTGGACCCTTCATGACTTATATACTGTAGATACATCAGAGACACCCTGTAAGGGACAAATTGGCAAATATAAAAGAGGTTTACAGGGGAGATGTGTGGGATTTGTAAACCCCACAGATCCAACAGGTGGGAGGAAAAGCTTGTTCAGATACTGCAAGCTATCCGCCTCGTTTTACGGGGCAGGGATGGGGATGTGCCTATGCCTTAGTCCCTAAGAATGATTCTTGTGTACAGACACAGTGTGTCCGTCAACATTGTCGAATTAACAAGGGACAGATTACCTGTATTTGCGACGAACAGAAATGTTTAAATATGACCGCGGGAAGACAGCTTATTTGCGGGCAATGTAATGGAACTCACGTAAGCTCAGCCAAATGGACATACCCCTTTGATACTTACCAGGTGGTGGGATCAAACGGGGAGTCAAGTAAACCGAACAATTGGCAGTATGAGCAAACTCATAATCGGGACACTAAGTGTTACCGGGCTAAGAAGGGATATGTATTCCTCTTCAATGGTACCTACATGACAGAAACACCAAACGCCCAAGCCGTTTTGCGTTAGGGACAATCGGGCCACTGACTGTTCCATGCCCTCAGAAGGGGTACATTCGGAGGAGAGT
Source organism: Mustelus asterias (assembly GCF_964213995.1). Lineage (NCBI taxonomy): Eukaryota > Metazoa > Chordata > Chondrichthyes > Carcharhiniformes > Triakidae > Mustelus > Mustelus asterias. The sequence goes on along the minus strand of NC_135808.1, from coordinate 20,405,384 downwards.
AGTAACTCGGGCTATTAGCAGGGAATTCTGCGCTGACTGGGAAGCCCCGGGTACACTGGGATCCTCACTGGGGTATGGGTTCCTCAGAGCTTTATCTCTGGGGGGGGGGGGGGGGGGGGGTCAGTTGGGGTAATTGGAGCAAAGAATAGAAACCATATTGCTTGTGGACTAACAATCCTGGGAAACAGCACTTCAAAAGCATTGGAGGCTGTTAACCAAGAAACGGCTGAACTGAGATTGTATGCACAGCAGACACGATACGCAGTGGACTACCAGTTAGCACAAAAAGCGGGAGTATGTGCAATCATAGGCAACAAATGCATAACCCATGTCACAGATGAGTCTTACAACATTACACAGGTCATCAATGACATCAGGAAACAACTTGATAACTTTAGATAGGGACCCAGGAGAGGACGTAGTTGGCTGGCATGGCTGGTGGGGGAGTCCTGGGAGTCGTACCTGTTACATGGATTGGTCATACTCATTGTCATTATAATTGTCTATTGTCTGACTGTGGGATGCCTTAAAGTCTGTTTTAAAATAATGTTGACCAGAATTGTGCCAGGAGCCAGTGTGTACATCGAAGAAGAGCCCCTAATGAAGATCCCTGAAGACATCGGAAGAAATGAAGATACTGGAATAAATGAAGACATCGAAAGAAGCAAAGAAGGAGAGAAGAACGAAGATTTGTATATGTGAATGTATGATTGTTGGTCTGGGGATTGTTAAAGCTATAATCCGACCAAAAAGGAGGGACTGTAAAGGGAAAATACAAGGAGAACACACTTTAAAATGGCTGCCTGGCACATAAAGAGTTAACTGGGAAAGGAGCCAAAAAGCAGACACCGGCTCCCACTTATCAGAAATCACTTTAAATCAAAACTTAACAGACAAGCCATTCCTTAATCACAGACAGTGACTCATAGTAAACAAACTCCTCAGGAAGCCAAGCAGAGGGTCGAGATATATTTTAAGATAAGGAAAACCCGAAACAAAGGGAATAGATTAGCCATAGGAAGGGCGGGAAAATATGAATGCGAGGAAACCAATTAACACCTGAATGAGCCGAAACCAACCATTGATAGATACAGACATTAGGAAATGTACCCATTCATAAAACCAATACTATGTTAAATGTCTTCATCTGTTTGTACCTGCCTAAACGATGTGATAATGTTCGAATCACCGGTCCATCCATTGTCTAAAAAGTATAAAGATGGACCGCTCCCGACATTCTACCGAGAGAAGGTTTGCTACAGACACGTGCCTTGTCTCCACGGAGCTCTATTAAATAAATCGTATTTTCTGAATCTCGAAGTCTGACTACTAATGGATTTTTCCCACAACAGCATCTGTGGGGAAAGAATAGAGCTAATGTTTCAAGTCTAGATGACCCTTCATCAGAGCTCTGACGAAGGGTCATCTGTCAGATCTGCTGAGATTTTCCAACATTTTTTGTTGCTTCTTTATGGGTAAAAGCCGAGTATTGCTGGTATTTGTGAGAATACAGACGAGTAATGCATCAATTTGAATTTGAATTTGAGAACTTCAAGCAGAGAAAGCTAGATTCCTTTGTGAGTTGTCGAATATCGGAAAATCTTATTGGCTTTATTTTGGTGTTTGCATTGACTTTATATAGATGAATCATTGATTCGGGAAAATATGTTGACGTCAAGCTTAATTGACCAGTATCTCTTGTTTATTTTGTGGACGAGAGTTCCACAGCTGTGAAACACAGAATGAAAAGTTGTTTTCTACACCTCCTGCTGAATAACCTGGCTTTGTTTTTCAGGTCATGTGCCCCTGCCCTAGACACCCAATCAGTGCAATAGGTCCCTCTCTATAAATCCTGTTAATTGCTTTGGGAAGCCTTAGAACTTCGTTCAAATCACTTCCTAATATCGTCCATTCAAGGGAACAGGAGGTTCATGTAATTAACCCTACCACACAATGGTGCTATGTAGTCTCTGTGGCACAATCCGTTAGCACGTTCAGCTGTTAACCGAAAGGATGGTGGTTCAATTCTACCCAGGGACGAAATGCAATCATCTTTGGGGTGGCACGGTGGCACAATGGTTAGCACTGCTGCCTCACAGCGCCAGGGACCCAGGTTTGATTCTCATCTTGGGTGACTGTCTGTGTGGAGTTTACACATTCTCCCCGTGTCTGCGTGGGTTTCCTCTGGGTGCTCCGGTTTCCTCCCACGGTCCAAAGATGTGCAGGTTAGGTTGATTGACCATGCTAAATGCTCCCTCAGTGTACCCGAACAGGCGCCAGAGTGTGGTGACTAGGGGATTTTCACAGTAACTTCATTGCAGTGTTAATGTAAGCCTACTTCTGACAGTAATAAATAAATTTTAAACTTAAACAGTTTAACCCTTGAAACCCTGGTAAGCATTCTCCTGACTCTGCAATACATCTTTCCGACATCAATATATGATTTCGATTGTGTAGCCCAGGGCTACACAGACATGGTCTAAGCAGAGACTTCCATAGCTAAAGAAACTGTTCTCCCTTTATTTCGAGTGCATACCCATTTGCCTTACTGCCTATCCTGAACAACCCCCAAAAATGGTAATCCAACAAGATCACAACTTTTCTTTTGATTCTGCAATGTTTAATTTTCGCAAACTGACATGTGATGTTAGTGCACCTTTAAGAGGCTTTTCGAACATGGTCACAGCCTTGGGTGATGCCATTGCTGGAAGGAGGAATAAAACTGGGCAAGTCAGGTGACCGAAGCTTTTCAGCTTTCAGTTTCATTTTGGCTCCTGTGTTAGAGGCAGTCATAGAAGCAAACTGGAAACGAAGTCTCTTTATCTCTCAGTTTTGCTTTGAAATTTTTGCCAGTTGCTGAAAGAAAGTAAACAATCTATGCTTTGGTGTTTCGGGGAGCTGATCTGACAACAAACTGCTCTGAGTTTTCTGAGGCTTTATAAAGCACTGGTTAGGCCCCATTTGGAGTACTGTGAGCAATTTTGGGCCCCACACCTCAGGAAGGACATACTGGCACTGGAGCGGGTCCAGCGGAGATTCACACGGATGATCCCAGGAATGGTAGGCCTGACATACGATGAACGTCTGAGGATCGTGGGATTATATTCATTGGAGTTTAGGAGGTTGAGGGGAGATCTGATAGAAACTTACAAGATAATGAACGGCTTAGATAGGATGGACGTAGGGAAGTTGTTTCCATTAACAGGGGAGACTAGGACGCGGGGGCACAGCCTTAGAATAAAAGGGAGTCACTTTAGAACAGAGATGAGGAGAAATTTCTTCAGCCAGAGAGTGGTGGGTCTGTGGAATTCATTGCCACAGAGGGCTGTGGAGGCCGAGACGTTGAGCGTCTTCAAGACAGAAATTGATAAATTCTTGATTTCTCGAGGAATTAAGGGCTATGGGGAGAGAGCGGGTAAATGGAGTTGAAATCAACCATGATTGAATGGTGGAGTGGACTCGATGGGCCGAATGGCCTTACTTCCGCTCCTATGTCTTATGGTCTTATGGTCTTAAGATCATTTCAAATTCAACCCAGGGAACTGAATTCCAGTATCATGTGAGCTTTATCCTGTGCAGTGATAAATCTGTTAAAGGGTTTTGTTTATTGGATATTGGTTTTGATTGAACATCTCATAGGTTAAGGGTTATATATTATTGTGATTGTTTTGTTTTCGCTTGTAATTGATGAAAGTTATTGCGATTTGTCATTCCATATATGTTTACTGTAGTCTTAAATAACATTTGTTCGATAAAAGCTCCCTCGTGGGTCTTTTGAATCACACCTGAAGTGGAACATATCATGTTTATCCCAGCCAAATTCAAGATGCAAAACTTATGATTCAGGCGGTCTTCATAAAACACTTTGAAGTTTCTAACCTGAACCATAACAGTGGCCCTTACAGAATTCGATCCTAATGTCTGAATATACCTAATAGATATTTCTCCGTCTACACCTTTAGTTACTTCCACAAGATGTGTACTATTACGTTCCAGGGACATGAACTACCCTTTACAAATCCATGGTGGCACTCCATAAATAATTCAAATTTCATAAGTGTGCAGCCATTCTATCCTCAAATCAAGTTTCCAACAACTTCCCCACCATAACTTCATTTCTTATTGGGAATCAAAAACATCAGTCTTTTGTACCAGACAGTCAGACAGTCTTCATGACAGTGGGACGTCAGTGCTACTTCTGATCTGTTGGTCATTTGCAACCATGCATTGTTCGGTATAATAGACTTCTTGTGCAAAGCATAAAATATGGCTCAATCAATAATATCTGGAACATAATAGCATTCCATCTGGGCTAATACGAACTGTTTTGTGGCTTGTGATTAAGATGATATTTATCCAGTAAGAACATTACGCATTGTGTATTTTATTAACTCTAATCAGTATTGAAATCTCTAACAACGTGGTGTTTACACATGCCATGTTAGTAAAAAAAAAGAGACGCACATTGGCCAGTGGTATCTTTGTAATCAACCAGAAATAGATTTGATGGATTAGCTGGCTGGTCGGAGTCATGCTAAATAGTGCAATTCTTGCGGTCCACACTGGTGGCGCTGTTCACGTTTCTGATAGCAATCCTTTTCAAACGCAGGCCCCATAATTCTATGTTGTTTTCTTCTTCACTATTGCATGTTGATCAAGTACATTTTCAGTCTGCTTGCTCTATGGTAATAAAGCGCATTAAAACAGTCAATATACAAGGAAATAAAGGAAAACGTGTATGAAGGAGAAGATGGTGAGAATGAAGAAAGACAGTGGGCAAAACACTTACCAAATATTGATATGAATTTGTATGAGAGCGTAAAAGTTAAATAAAGGAACGGGTTTGCCCGTTGATGAAATTTGAATCTTATTTATAATGAATGCTTGTTACATAGAAAAATCTCCAACTTTTTCATTGGCGTGCAAAAACTGAATGTGCTTCCATCAACTTTGAATGCTTTCTACTTTACGGTATATTTAGCTTAACGGAGCAGAAAAGCCCTGGAGAAACAAGATTTCATAGCAGATTTCATAGAATGTAGGCATCACTTGCATGGCCTGAATCCCTAACTACCCTTCCCATCTGAGTGGATTGCTAGTTTGAGAGGGCAGTTGACAGTCAACCACATTGCCATGGGGTCTGGAGTCGCATATATGCCACACCTCGTAAGGACAGCAGTTTCCTTCCCCAAAGGGCATTAGGTGAAGAAGATGTTTTTGCTACAATCGATTGCAGTTTCATAGTTACTATTACCATTACTGAGAATAGCTTTGAATTCCAGATTTATTAATTGAATGCAAATTTCACCAATTTGAGGGCAGGCAGTGGCGAGGTGGCATTGTCGCTGGAATAGTAATCGAGAGACCCAACACAAGAGACTCTTGGGACCTGGGTTCGAATGCCACCATGGCATATGGTGAAATTTGAATTCAATAAAAATCCAGAATGAAAAGTCTAATGACTATGACACCATTGTTAATTGTCGTAAAAATTCATCTAGCTCACTAATGCCCTTGAGGGAAGGAAATCTGTCGCCTTCACCTGGTCTGGCCTATGTATATGTGACTCCAGATCCACAGCAGTGTCGTTCACTCTTAAGTACCCTCAGGGATGGGCAATAAATGCTGGACCAGCCAGTGACACCCACATTCCATGAACAAATTTTTAAAATTCCCAAGGTGTTATTTGAAGAGTTGCCCCCAAAAGATTTGGCTGGATCTCTGGATTACTAGACCAGTAGCATTAGCATTACACCATAGTCTCCCCCCACCCCCCCACCCGCCCCCCCCCCCCATCCCCCCGCCCCCCACGACTCCAAAAAATTGGCGGCTCATCAAAGAAGTCAGCACTGATTTGTTAAAGAAAAATTGTGCTTGATTAATTGATTGAATTATTTGATGAACTGACAGAAAGGATTGATGAGCATAGCGTGGCGAATGTTGTGTGTATGAACTTACCCATAGCCTTTGGCAGTATGTCTGTTAGCAAATTCTAAGTTCATGACATTAACAAGACAATGGGCGTGTGGATACAACATTGGCTTAGTGAGAGACAGGAGAGAGGGGTCTGCACAGAATAAGTAGGAACTGCTGCCCCTGGTGGATGGATCGAGAATACATCTATCAAATCTCCACGAAATCTTGGGCAAGCTGAATAACCCCACCTTCCCCAATTTTACCATGCAACTGATGTTCCGCATATCTGGAAACATATTCATGTATGTATTATGCGACCTCTCTGCAACCTTCACATCCATCCTAAATTGTGGCGCCCAAAACCATGGGCGTTGAAACCAAAGCACAGTTTATATAGGTTTATGATCAGTTCTCGCTTTTATGTTCAATATTCCAGTTTCTAAAGGCCAGTAATTCGTCTGCTTTATGAAGACTTTCAATTATCGTTTTATAGTGACTGAGACTAAGATCAACTTTCAGATGCAGATTTATTTTTAATTAAGTGAATGTAAATTCCAGCAACGTGGTGGAGTTGCAACCCATGACTCCAGAACATTAGCCTGGGCGGATTGCTAGCCCGGTAACATTGCCACTAGCACGTCCCGCCACCCACATCAATTATACGTAGACGTCCAGAGAATTATAAAATGATATGAGTAATCCCTAAGAGATAAGGGATTGATGTGTTGGATAAGAATGCGGCCTGCCCTCTGAACCCGAATCCCTGCAATTCTCTGCAGAGGCCTCTCTGCTTTGTCTCGACTCGCCTTTTTTAAGACATTTCTAGAAGTCTATTTCTTTGACCCACCTTATGTTCGCCTATCCTAGTCTCTAGTTCTGGGACTCGAATTCTATTTCGTATTGGCTGCTATGAAGTGTATTGAGATGTTTTACCAATATTTGCACCACACAAGTGCCAGGCAAAGGCTATGACGCACTTAAACACCTGACTTTAAAATTCAACGGCGTTACAATCTCTGAATTCCAAACATTCAACCTCTAGGGGTCACCATTGACCAGAACCTGAACTGGACTAGCCATCTTAGTGCTGTGGTTGGAAGAGCAGATCGGAGGCTGGGATTCTGAGCGAGTAACTCACCGCCTGTGTCCCCAGAAGTGTCCACTACCTACAAGGCACCAATTAGGACTGTGATTATAGATTCGTAATTTCCCTAAAGTACAGAACAGGCCATTCGGCCCATTGAACCGACTGTCTGAGTATCTTACCCAGGTCCTCTCCATCTCCCTATCCCCGTACACCGACACATTTCCCATGGCCAATCCATCTAATCTAAACATCCTGGGATACTAAGGGACAATTTTCATGGACAATCCACCTGGACATCTTTGGACTGTGGGAGGAAACCGGAGCATCCGGAGGATCCGAAGAAATCCTACGCAGACACGGGGAGAATTTACAAACTCCACACAGTTACCCAAGACCGGAATTGAACCCGAGTCCCTGGAGCTGAGGCAGCAATGCTAACCACTATGACATCCATTGTCCAGGGAGAGTGCGCTTCCAGCACTCAACTAAATTGACACCATCCAGAAGAAAGCCACTAACTTGACTGGCATCCCGACCACTAACCCTTAACATTCGCTTCCTTCACCACCGCTACACAGTGGCACTAGTATGTACCCTCTACAAGACGAAATCATCAAAGCTTCTTCGTCAGCTCATTCCAAACCTGCGACCACTAACACCGAGAAGGGCATGGGCAGCCGACATATGGGAACGGCCCAATCTGTACATTCTCCTCAAAGCCGTACACAATCCTTCCAACTATATCGCGATTCCTTCTCTGACACTCGTTTAGAATCCTGGAAACCCCCCGCCTTTAACAGTACAGTGGGATTCTGACACAACACGACCTTTGGTGGTTCGAGATGACAACTCCCGACACCTTGTCAAGGGCAATTTGGAAGGAGCAACACTCTCTGGCCATGTCAGATACGCCATCAGCTCATGAAATAATACACGTAAAACAAATGCGCTCTTTAAATGCACGTCGTTGTTGCCACTATTGTGATGTGAAATTATCTCCCAATGAGGCAGGGTTTACATAATGGACTTCCGCCACGGGGTAAATGATTAGCGGGTTTATTTTGTGAAAATCCTGGCGGTTTTTACTCTGAAGCAGTTGATTGGCATGGGGGGAGGGGGGCGGGGGGTTGAGTCTAAATCATAATATATAAACAGGAAATATATTCTTCGCCTCGATTTCAGTAACTGTAAGTGTACGTACCACACCCTTTAAATCGGTCTCATACACCGCACCAACCAGATCTATCGCATCTAAAAACAAAAGAATACAATTCTGAAACGAGCAACAGATAGGTTGCTATAAATGCACATGGCGGTTCTAATATACAGGCGTTGAGGATAAGCATTCTGTAGTTCAAACAATCACATAACATTAACAGGCAGTTTGTAACATTCGCTGCGTACAATGTCTAATGGTACACGATATAGTTTGGTTACAGCGTATACCTTATCGATAAGACAAAAAAGGAACAGTACATTTTATATTGCAGGACAAAACTTGACGGTACAATAGTAAAATATACTTTAACATGAAGGACCTTTATTTTTCCCTCATTAACTACAGCGATAGGTGTTGGCTACATAACGGAGTTCCCTTTATTGCGTTTTAATAGATTGTGGCAAAACTCTTATCTGCTTCACGTACGTTCTTCAAGGAAATCTGCCATCCCTCGGTTGTCTGTGCCTCCAGCCTCACAGCAATGTTTTTACTTTAATTATTTCGTGGGGCATGGGCATCGCTGTTAATGTCAACGTTTGTTGCCCATCCTTAATTGCCCTTGAACTGCACAGCCTTTTCGGAGGGCAGTTAAGAGTCAGCCACATTGCTGTGGCTCTGGGATCGCATGCAGGCCAAATCAGGTAAGGACGGCAGATTTCCTTCCCTAAAGAACATCAGTGAACCAGTTGGGTTTTTCCAACAAACGGCTATGGTTGCAAGGTCACCACGCGACTTGCTTTTCAATTTCACATGTAATTAATCCATAACTGATGTCTAAAGTGGTACAGCAAACATCTCAATTGTTTCAAAGGCAATCCATGTGGACAATAAATGCTGGCCTTGTCAGTGACGCCAACAAGGAATCATAGAATCATAGAATCCCCTACAGTGCAGAAAGAGGCCATTCGGCCCATCGAGTCTGCACCGACCATAATCTCCACCCAGGCCCTATCCCCATAACCGCATGTATTTACCCTCGCTAGTCCCCCTGGCACTAAGGGGCAATTTAGCATGGCCAAGCCACCTAACCCGCACATCTTTGGAGTGCGGGTGGAAACCGGAGCACCCGGAGGAAACCCATGCAGACACGAGGAGAATGTCTTAATTCTTTTCATAACCGGACTAAATGAAATTCGAACAAATGTACTTGAAAGGCTAATATGGGCAATACTATCTGCCAAGGAGAAAACGAAAAATCCTTACCAAGCTGAGCAACTTCGGAATAGAACTCTTCCTCACTGAACAACAAAGGAAAAAGATTAGAGTGACATTGGTTCCAAACATGTGGGACACCTTAGATGAACACGAAGGAAGAAAGTGAAATCTTAGCCGATTTCTACTCACCATTGAAAAGGCTGGGGAAAGTCTGTGAAGATACAAATAATAAATAAAGAGACCACAACTATGTAACAAAATTGCATTTAGCCATGTCTGAGTTTGACGAGGAGGTGGCGGACAATGCATTAGCAAACAGCCAATTACACAAGCTACTCCTGAGCTATTTAGCCAGAAACCGAAATCTTACTGAACGGCGGCCTTTGGAAAAATTGCACAAATCTTTCATAGGTGAAACTCACCATCCAGGATGGTTTCTTCATATCCTATCTCATCCCTTGGTGATAAAAAAAGAGATCGTTGTCACTACATTTTTACTCAGACTACAGATCAATTCCAATCAAAGTGACAAAAGATATCAAATCTGAGATTCACCAACCATTCCAAAGTCGGATCAAATTCTGCAAGAACAATGAATAACGATGAAAAATTAATACAATCCATCTGAAGACACATTGAATAAAAGAGACTGTTTCCATGACGGGTGGGTTACTGATTATAGAACTTAGGTTTACATTGACAACAGTACCAGAGGGAAACTTGAGTTTTTTTTCAATGAGGGGATTAGTTATGCTATTGGAAACCATATTGGAAATAAATTATCACTCAGACAGTTGGATTAATATTCAGTGTAGAAGAATGAGATGTGATCTTATTGCAACACATAAGATCCTGAGGGGACTTGGCAGGTTGGATACTGGGAGGATGTTTCTCCCTTGTGGGCAAATCTAGAACTGGGGGACATAGTTTACGAAGAAGGGGTGTCCCATCTAAGGCGTAGAAATCATAGAAACCCTACAGTACAGAAAGAGGCCATTCGGCCCATCGAATCTGCACCGACCACAATCCCATCCAGGCCCTACCCCCATATCCCTACATATTTACCCGCTAGTCCCTCTAATCTACACATCCCAGGACACTAAGGGCCAATTTTAGCATGGCCAATCAACCTAACCCGCACATTTTTGGACTGTGGGAGGAAACCAGAGCACCAGGAGGAAACACACGCAGACACGAGGAGAATGTGCAAACTCCACACAGACAGTGACCCAAGCCGGGAATCGAACCCAGGTCCCTGGAGCTGTGAAGCAGCAGGGCTAACCACTGTGCTACCGTGCCGCCCATTAGATTAGGACCATTTTTATTTTCTCAGGCAGTCGTTCGTCTGTGAAATTCTCTTCTGCAGTGGAGGCTGGGTCATTGAGCTAAGCTATGGCTGAGTTGAATAGTTAGTTGATAAACAAGGGTTGGGGGAGATACATGGTGGAAGGGGCATCACATGAATCACATGGCATTATCTTCCATTTATATTGGGTGGCATAGCAGCACAGTGGTTAGCACTGCTGCCTCACAGCGCCAGGGACCGGGGTTCAATTTTGATCTCAGGTCACTGTCTGTGTGGAGTTTGCACGTACTCCCCATGTCTGCATCGGTTTACTCCTGGTGCTCTGGTTTGCTCCCACACTCCAAAGATGTGTGGGTTTGGTTGATTGGCCAAGCTAAATTGCAACTTAGTGTCAGGGGATTAGCAGGGTAAATGTGTGGGGTTACGGGCATAGGGCCTGGCTGGGATTGTCGTCAATACAGATTCAATGGGCCGAATGGCCTCCTTCTGCTCTGTAGGGATTCTATGATTAATTATACAATGTCCCACCAGAGTAAATGGAGTTTGCTTGGCATATGTCACGGATCACCTATGACATTGCTCTGATGCAAAAGACATGAGAGCACATGTACTCCCTAACCCTGCTGAGAAGAAGGTTCAGTACTATGAATGTGCTTTATTTACCAGGTAGGTTAATTTCATCATAGGCGGAAACACTGCTATCCACACAGGGTCTGCCAAAGATAAAACAAAATTGCATATATATGAAACAAAAGCGCAGAACTATTTTTTTTAAAAGTCTCATTACTGCCATAACCAGAAACTAACCTTTGCACTTCTGTGTCTAATTCTGTGGGAAAAAAAGTCAAAAACTAAGATTTATCATTAAATGCAAACACGCCAAGCACGTTTGGTACTGTGAGGAGATGTGACAATCACATGAACCTCCTAAATGCAATAATTGTTCGAAAATATAATGAAGTACTTTCCTAATGAGAAATATCATTCTGAATGCCTGAATGATGATTCAGTAATCGAACTGTTAAGGAGATTGACTTACTATTACATACTCACCATGCAAATTGACAACATCGCAAGGCGCACAATTGCTTTAGATTCAATGGAAAACAATAATGTCACTGAATTGAATGTCGGAAAGCATATCAATTAATTTTTTTAAATGAAGAAATTATGAGATTGGTCTTCAATGTCCACTGACCGTTGTAATGCTGAAGGATCCGGTGCTGCTAAAATCAAAGGCAATAGAGAACAGCTATCATTAACTTCTCTTATTTACAGCCTTCCAACCACAATCCAGCTAAGATACGATACTGATTTCAACTAAGCTTTACCACTCCCGTTTATCTAATCAATCAAAGAATCATAGAATCTCTACAGTGCAGAAGGAGGCCATTCAGCCCATCGAGTCTGTACTGACCACAATCCCACCTATCCCCGTAACCCCACATATTTACTCTGCTAGTCCCCCTGACACTGAGGGGCAATTGCCAATCAACCTAACCCGCACATCTTTGGAGTGTGCCGGGGGGGGGGGGGGGGGGGGCGGGGCGGGACCAGAACACACGGAGGAAACCCATGCAGACACGGGGAGGATGTGCAAACCCCATTTAGACAGTGACCCAAGTCGGGGATGGAACCTGGGTCCTTGGCGCTGTGAGACAGCAGTGCTAATCATTGTGCCACCATGCCACCCCCAACTGATTCAATTTCTGTTCTTCTCCATTTGCTGAATATTAAAATATGTAGTGTAGAATTTAATGTATCTTACTCAACATAATCAGGAAATAGTACACTGCAGATCACAAAATATAAATGTTATAACCTAAAAGTTAATGTTTAAAACAGTTAAGGAGGAACACCGGTCACACTAGGGGACCATCTGAATGATTGGGACTCTTCACCAAAGATAAGCAAGGTAAGACCATCCATAATAAAGCAGAAACCTCTGAGTCATGCTGACTCGCTAACTATTCACTACCTAATTTCAGCTAGACTATTTTACAGCCCATTACTGAAACGTGTTTCCAGCAGTAAAATAATGCATGTCGAACAAGTCACTTACCAGCGTGAGGAATATTTTCAAAAGTCCGATCGTTGCTTCTGAATCACAAACAGATTTCTTTTTAAAAACCATATTATTTTAAAGTACAAAATGCAATATATGGCAATTTCTGAAAAAAACAGAGGGATGCTTGTGGGCAAAGGGTGAGGGTGGAGGGGAGATTGACCAACCTCTGAATCTGTGAACCATGAGCTGTTGATATAAACATGAAAGAGGGGAGTGAGAATTCACACATGCCCTTATTTATGTCCTAGTTTCATTTGTATTTTAAATTTAGTCTTGTCCCAGGTAGGCTTACTGCAATGAAGTTACTGTGAAAATCCTCAAGTTGCCACACGTTCGGATACACTGAGGGAGAATTTAGCATGGCCAATGCAGCTAACTTTATTTCGCACTGTGGGAGGGCCAGAGGAAACCCATGCAGACACGGGGAGAATGTGCAGACTACGCACAGACAGCCACCCAAGCTGGGAATCGAATCCAGGTCCCTGGCACTGTGAGGCAGCACTGCTAACCACTGCTCCACCGTGCCGTCCATCGTGCATGCATCCATTTTACGGGTAGACAAGGAAGCGGAATAATGTTCTTTCATACCTTTTCTCACGCAGTAATATGCAGAGAACAGAATAAAAACACCCAATGCCCCAGCACCGATACACATGAGTGTATAGTATTTCGGCAATTCGCTGGATTCCTCTGTATTCGATTCTTCCGGAGCTTTGCCTAAATGGGAGAAAAGAAGAATTTGTCATCCCTGATCCTGATTTCCTATTTCACTCTCCACATTGATGACGAATATTCACAGTGCCCCAGGACTAACATCTACACTTTGACCTACAATCTCAATGGCCAGAGAGAAGGACACGTACAATCATAGCTCATGACCGACTAATCGCTCGTGTGTCCAAATTCATTGTCAAAACATTCAACATGTTTCAACGCGTAATCTGTTCCCATCGTTCTATGAGAGAGGAGTTGGCTTTATATGTGTCAGATGCATGCACATGTGTCAATATGGGCTGGGTATTCGGAGAGGGGCAAAGTGATATAGGAACAGAGGATAACGGAACGGCAGGACAGCATAATGAGTGGCTACCAGATTAAATGCAATTGAATCACAGATGGCTTACTGTACTGCAGGAGGTCGTGTCTGTGTTGGCTCTCCGAAGGGGTATTTTGCCCTAGTCACTCTCCAGCCGCTCCCATTTGCCATGCACATTCTTCCTTCTCAGATAAGAATTCAATTCCCTCTTGAATGCCGCGATTATACCCAACTCCAAAACAATCTCAAGCAGCACATTCCAACTCCTCGCACCGCTCCCCCCAGCAACCCCCCACCCCACCCACACACGCACACACACACAGAGCTAAAACATTTTTCTTCCTGTCTTGCTGCACTTGTGGCGATGCCGGCGTTGGACTGGGGTAAACACAGTAAGAGTTTTAACAACACCAGGTTAAAGTCCAACAGTTTATTTTGGTAGTAAATGCCATTAGCTTTCAGAGCGCTGCTCCTTCGTCAGATGGAGTGGATATCTGCTCTCAAACAGGGCATACAGAGACACAAAATCAAGTTACAGAATACTGATTAGAATGCGAATCTCTACAGCCAACCAGGTCTTAACGATACAGACAATGTGAGTGGAGGGAGCATTAGGCACAGGTTAAAAAGATGTGTGTTGTCTCCAGACAGCACAGCCAGTGAGATTCTGCAAGTCCAGGAGGCAAGCTGTGGGGGTTACTGATAGTGTGCCATGAACCCAAGATCCCAGTTTAGGCTGTCCTCATGTGTGCGGAACTTGGCTATCAGTTTGTGCTCAACGACTCTCCGCTGTCGTGTGTCGTGAAGGCCGCCTTGGAGAACGCTTACCCGAAGATCAGAGGCTGAATGCCCGTGACCGCTGAAGTGCTCCCCCACAGGAAGAGAATAGTCTTGCCTGGTGATTGTCCAGTGGTGTTCATTTATCCGTTGTCGTAGCGTCTGCATAGTTTCCCCAATTTTCAATGTACCGAGGCATGGTATGTTGGGGAATCCATGCAGATGCTACAACAACGGATGAATGAACACCACTCGACAATCACCAGGCAAGACTGTTCTCTTCCTGTGGTGGAGCACTTCAGCGGTCACGGGCATTCTGCCTCTGGGGACGGCCTAAACCGGGATCTTGGGTTCATGTCACACTATCAGTAACCCCCACAGCTTGCCTCCTGGACTTGCAGAATCTCACTGGCTGTCCTGTCTGGAGACAATCCACATCTCTTTAACCTGTACCTAATGCTCCTTCCACTCACATTGTCTGTATCTTTAAGACCTGGTTGGCTGTAGAGATTCGCATTCGAATCAGTATTCTGTAACTTGATTTTGTGTCTCTGTATGTCCTGTTTGAGAGCAGATATCCACTCCATCTGACGAAGGAGCAGCGCTCCGAAAGCTAATCGCATTTGCTACCAAATACACCTGTTGGACTTTAACCTGGTGTTGTTAAATCTCTTGCTGCACTTGTACAGAGCTGTGCTGAGAATACATCTGGAGTATCATTTGCAGTGTTACTGTCCTTAGTTAAGGAAGGATATACTGTCCATAGATACGGACAGTATATCCTCAAATAAAGTTAACCAGACTAATCCCTGAGATGTTAAATTTGTTCCACGAGAAAGAGGAGACTGGGCCTGTATTCTCTAGCGTTTGGAAGAGTAATAGTTGATCTCATTGCAGTGTACAATATTATTACAACGTTGGACAAAATAATTGCAGGAAGGATATTTCCTCTGGCTGGAGGGGTGGGGGTTTGGGGGATGGTGGGTGGAGGAGGGTAGGGGGTAGTTCTCGAGCCAGTGGGCAGTGTGTCAGCATAAGGAGCAGACTGTTTCGGAGGGGGATGAGGAGGAATATATTTAATCAGAGGCTGGTGAATCTTCGGGACTTATTACCCCAGCTCAATCTTCCATAGAAACCATATAATCCCTACAGGCAGAAGAAGGCCATTTGGCCCATCGAGTCTGCACCAACAACAATCCCACCCAGGCCCTATCCCCGTAATCCCACACATTTACCCCGCTAATCCTTCTAACCTACGCATCCCAGGACACTAAGGGGCAATTTAGCATGGCCAATGCACCTACCCGGCACATCTTTGGACTGTGGGAGGTAACTGCAGCACCTGGAGGAAACCCACTCAGACACAGGAAGAACGTGCAGACTCCGCACAGTAACCCGAGACTGGATTCAAACCCAGGAGCTGTGAGGCTGCAGTGCTAACCACTGTGCCACCGGGCCGCCCCAAATCTTCAAATATGTTCAAGACACAGCTTGATAGATTTCTGAGTATTAAAGATCTCAAGCATTATAGAATCATGAAATCATACAGTGCAGAAGAGGCCGTTTGGCCCATCGAGCCTATAACGACACATTAGGAACATCTGACATCCCACTTACCATAGCCTTGAACGTTACGACGTGTCAAATGCTCATCAATGTCCTTTATGAAGGCTTTGAGGCTACTCACATCTACCACCATTCCAGTTACAGTATTCCAGACGGTCACCACACTGGGTAAAATAGGCTTTTCCTCACATTCCCGCTAAACTTCAAGCCCAGCCTCCACAATGGAATAATATGTGGTGAACGAGAACCCAGGGGATTTTTGAACTACCTGCCTGTTTCTCTTGTACTGCCTAGTAGCCACCCATTCAGTTCCTTTCTCGGGTTCCTTCAGCTGTGGTGTGACCACCTCTCTATGGGTGCTGTCAGACCCGCGAATGCTGCAAACTGTCTCCATGCACCATTCCAACTCTGAAAATCATGCTTCCAGGGTCAAATGGTGACGGATAAAAACACACTGCAATAGATGATGAGCCTCGATCTCATTAAATGGCGGAGCGTACTGGACAGACTTACTGGCCTACTCTCACATCTCCATTTCTTCTTTTTCTAATTATCCTAAATCTGTACCTTTTTTGCTTTCAATCCTTCCACCAAGAGGAACATCCACATCGCCCACCACCGCTGCCCCCCACCCCCCCCCCTCACCCCCCCCCCCCCCTCCGCCCCCCCCCACCCCCCCCCCCCCCCCACTCCCCCTCCAATTACCTCGTGTTTTCTTGGATATACCTTTAGTTTGTAAGATCTATCCCTATCTGGCCATATATTTGATCCACCCATTGTGTCTACGTGCAGAATTACTCACAGTTGCGATCTAAATGTTTTGCTGATCTGATTGGGGAGGCGATAGCCGAGTGGCATCATCGCTGGGTTATTAATCCAGAAACCCAGCTAATGTTCTGGGGATAGAGGTTCAAATCCCCCCACGGCAGAAGGTGGAATTTGAATTCAATAAAAAAATAATCTGGAACTAACGATCTACCAATGACCATTAAACCATTGTCGGAAAACCCCATCTGGTTCACGAATATTCTTTTGGGAAGGAAATCTGCCGTCCTTACCAGGTCTGGCCTACATATGACTCCAGAGTCACAGCAATGTAGTTGACTCTCAATTGCCCTGTGAACAAGGACAATTAGGGGAGGGCAATAAATGCTGGCCAGCCAGCGACGCCCATGTCCCACGAATGAATAATGATAAGGATAACTGTTAAACAGAACGGGTGTGTGTGGCAATATTAATAGTCGGTTGACTGATATAAGCCTGCATCCTGTAAAGAGGTTCATTACGTTATTAAATCTTTCTTTTACATGCAAGTTCCTCGGCGTTAATTCCACCACTATGCACTAACAGGTTGACCGAACCAATGGCTACCGTGGGACATTTTAGTTTATGATAAGCAGTCAACTCACGCACTACATTAAGTGTTGTCCCTGGTCCATATTTTCCCTCAAGCTCCATTAGTTCCACTAGGCAGTAATATGTCCCTGAATCGTAAAGCCTCAAGTCCTTTATGTGAATGGAGGCCTCCCTCTTTTCCTTAAAGGCATCGGCACTGGCCCGGGACACCCGCCCTCGGAATTCCACAGCTTGGTCGGTGACCTCCACTCCGTCTCTAGTGTTTTTGTGCCACCTGAAGAATCCGACTCCGAAGGGCCCTTCATACGTGCAGTTCAGCAGCACCGACTGCCCCTCGGTGGCATTGGTAAAGAGCGGGCTTTGAGTAACGTTGATGTCTTCTGTAAACATTCCTGTTAATATATCAAATAGACAATTTCTGACGCACCACATTCCACACCTTCTGAAAATCAACATGGAGGAAGGGATGGGGGGAATTGACATACTAATATACTTAAGACACGGGAAACATTAAGTGTAGACTCCAGAGCAACAGCGCTGATCCAAAAGAAAAACGTAGGAAGGGTGTTTCTAAACAAAGCAAAGTCAACCCTGTTGGGTGTATTTTTCCCCAAAGGCAACTCCTGCTTCAGGCGCCAGAGGCAGCGGAGAACCTCCAGGGACATTTCTGGCGCACAGGTAACCATTTTCCATCAGCTGGTGTAACTGACCTGAACTTCGCAGGACAGGAACCCGCAGGAGTGCTAGCGAGGAGCCGAGGGGATTTGCTTCCATTGAGGTCGATATTACCGCTGTGGCCCAACACATCCCGTGGACGGAGACAGAATGAAAAATGTGGGGGAAATTTCCTCTAATGGAACCCAACGAATTTCCTTCCATTAAATAAAGGTTGCATTGCTTTGAATCTTTCACTCCACGGTTATTCCTAGTTACCCCATCCCACCTCCCATCTCCACACACACACACACACACTCTCTCTCTGACACACACATTCTCACACACGCACACTCACTCTCTCTCTCTCACACACACACACACTCTCTCTCTCTCTCACTCACACACTCTCTCTCACACACACATACTCTCTCTCTCTCACATACACACACACGCACACTCACATTCTCTCTCTCACACACACACACGCAGTGACACACGCGCACACTCACATGCACTCACTCACACACACACACTCAAACAAACACACACACTCTCTCACACAAACTCACACACACTCTCCCTCACACACACACCCTCTCACAGACACTCTCTCACACACACATACACACAGTGACACACACACTCACTCACGCACACTCACTCACACACAATCACATGCACACACACGCAAACACTCACACACACACAAACACTTACACACACACATTCATACACACACACACTCGCACATAAACACTCACACGCACATATACTCTCTCTCTCTCTCTCTCAGACACACACACACACACAAGGCTCAGATGTGCACCTTTCTGGTTCATTAACAGAACCCAACAATCATGATTGAATACTTCCCAGTATCTCAATTGGAAGGCATAATAGACCAGCCAACTTTATAACTATCACTTGTTTGGAAATCATTTTTTTCCACCCACGGCCCTTTGTCAAGCTTATGGATTGGAGACTCCCTCCAGTATCACATGTATGTTAGATTCATATGCCAGTGCAGGGCTGAAGGAGTGATGAGCATTGGAGGTACCATTTGTCCACCAGTGAGTTGATAGCCCTCTGTGTTCTCAGCTGGTTCAAGGAGGATACACAAATTCCATGTTTCTATTCTAAGAACTCCAAACATGTGTACTGTCCTTTGTCCCTAATTTAATCTAACAAAACTAGGTGGGAGGAGAAATTGGATAGGCTGGGGTTCTTTTTCTTTAGGACAGAGAAGGGTGATCTAATTAAGGTGCTCCATAATTATGAGCGGCCTACACAGGATAGACAGGAAAGACTAGTTTCCCCTGGCTGAGGTGTCACTTACCAGAAGGCATGGATTTAAGAGGATTTGATAGAAGGATGACAGGGGATGTGAGGAGAAACCTTTTCACCCAGAGGGTGATGGGTGTCTGCAATTCACTGCCTAAGCTGGTGGTCGAAACAATGAAACCATTGAAAAGATATCTGGATCTGTAAGTGAAGCACTGGAACCTGAAAGGCTCGGGACCAAGTGCTGGAAAGTGGGATTAAAACGAATGGCAAGGTTTTTTTTGGCCGGCGCAGACTTAGAAACGCTACAGTACAGAAAGAGGCCATTCGGCCCATCGAGTCTGCACCAACCACAATCCCACCCAGGCTCTACCCCCATATCACTACATATTTTACCCACTAAGCCCTCTAACCTACACATCTCATGACACTAAGGGGCAATTTAAACATGGCCAATCAACCGAACCTGCACATCTTTGGAACGTGGGAGGAAACTGGAGCACCCGGAGGAAACCCATGCAGACACAAGGAGAATGTGCAAATTCCACTCAGACAGTGACCTAAGCCGGGAATCGAACCCAGGTCCCTGGAGCTGTGAAGCAGCAGTGTTAACCATTGTGCCACCGTGCCGCCCCAAGTTTTTATTCCTGGAAACATAGAAGATAGGAACAGGAGGAGGCCATTTGGCCTTTCGAGCCTGCTGTTCCATTCATTACGATCATGGCTGATCGTCCAACTCAATAGACTAATCCTGCTTTCTCCCATAACTTTTGATCCCCTTCGCCCCAAGTGCTATATCCAGCCACCTCTTGTATACATTCAATGTTTTGGCATCAACTACTTCCTGTGGTAATGAATTCCACAGGCTCATCACTATTTGGGTAAAGAAATGTCTCCTCATCTCCATCCTAAATGGTCGACCCTGAATCCTCAGACTGCGACCCCTGGTTCTGGACTCCCCCACCATCGGGAACATCTCCCCTGCAAATACCCTGTCTAGTCCTGTGACAATTTTATTAGTCTCCATGAGATCCCCCCATGGGACATGGGTGTCACTGGCTGGCTCGAATTCATTGCCCATCCCAAGTTACCCGAGGGCATTTGAGAATCAACCACATCACTGTGGTTAAAAACAAATTACTGCAGATGCTGGAATCTGAAACCAAGAGAGAAAATGCTGGAAAATCTTGGCAGGTCTGGCAGCATCTGCAAGGAGGGAAAAGAGCAGACGTTTTGAGACAAGATGGCCCTTTGTCAAAATGTTTTGACAAAGGATCATCTGCACTCGAAACGTCAACTCCTTTCCCTCCTTACAGATGCTGCCAGACCTGCTGAGGTTTTCCAGCATTTTCTCTTTTGACATCACTCTGGATCTGAAGTCACATGTAGGCCAGACCGGGTAAGGACGGCAGATTTCCTTCCTAAAGGACCTGATGGGCTGAATGAACAAAGAGAACAAGAACAAAGAACAGTACAGCACAGGAACAAGCCCTTCGGCCCTTCAAGCCTGCGCCGATCGTGATGCCTGCACCACCATTGCCTACCTGGGTTTCCTCCAGGTGCTCCGGTTTCCTCCCACAGTCCAAAGATGTGCGGGTTAGGTGGATTGGCCATGCTAAATTGACCCTTAGTGTCAGGGGGGGCAAGCAGGGTAAGTACGTGGGGCTACGAGGATAGGGGCTGGGCGGGATTGTGGTCGGTGCAGACTCAATGGGCCAAATGGCCTCCTTCTGCACTGTAGGGTTTCTATGTAAGCTAAAACCGTATGCACTTCCTGAGTCCATTCCCATGTATTCGTCTAGATGTCCCTTAAATGCCGCTATCATACCTGCTCCCACCACCTCCCCGGGCAGCTCCTCTTTACGCACTGTCACCTTTCTATGTTTCCATAATTAACTATCTCTGTGCACTTTCATTGTCTTACTTTCCTTGCTAAGTTGCACTACTCTTTACATTGTAGACCACGCCTCACGAATGCCTGTTTAAACCACCTTTTTGAGATGTTACCTTCTCTGACCGAAGTATGCAATCGGTACTTACCAGAGCAAAAGTACAGTATCCACACTATGCATCTGGAATCCATCTGGTCCTGCACTGCACGATCAATGAAATTAGAAATATCGACGGTCAGCAGAAGTAATAAGTCGGGAGCTTGCGGGGGTGAGTTGCAAAATGTCACGCTTGCCATCAGAGTAGATGTGACGCCCCGGAAGAACAGGGAGAGTAGAAAAGTGCGTTGGCACTTTACTCTCGCCACCACAAGCATGTTTCGCAAATGCTGATATTGTGCCTTCTGGACTTGTGCCAGAAGCTTATCACAGATGAATATGAGGTGGTAGATTTCAATCGGACAAATTGAAAAATCACTCATTAATTGGAAGGTGTAGGGGAGAAACAAAGGGTTCTCCGAATGCAGAAACACTAATCACTGAAAATTGGGATGCAGGTTATCAAAGCTATACAAAAACAAACCAATAAACTAGGCTTTATTTCTGGAGGGATGGAACTGAAAAGTGAGATGTTGTGCGAAACCTTGGTTGGACCAAACTGCGTGTAATTCCGTCGCCATATTGTAAAATAAGTTACAGGTATACCCAAAAGTTGCGGAGGGAGGGAATGACTGCAATGGATGCAGAGAAGGTTTGCAGGGATGATCCCAGCAAGGCGTGGAAACACCTAGTCGGAAATAATTGACAGTCTGGGTCTCATTTCTCTTGAAAAGTAGGGTTGAGAGGTGACTTGGCAGTGGTGATGGGGAAGCGGTGGTGCAATGGTATTGTCAGTGGACTTGTAAAGTGGAGACTCAGGCTCTGAGGACGAGTGTTCGAATCTCATCATGGCAAGTGGTGACATGTTCCATTTATAAAAAAGTCGATTTTCGTGAAAACCCCTTTGGTTCACTGACGGAGAGGAAATCTGTCGTCCTTGCCTGGTCTGACCGATATTCCACTCCCAGGTCCACAGCAGAGTGGTTGACTCTTAAGTGCCCTTTGGTGGGCAATGAACTCTGGCCCGCCATCCCATAAGGAATAGGAGCAGGAGTAGGCCATCTAGCCCCTCGAGCCTGCCCCGCCATTCAATAAGATCATGGCTGATCTGGTAGTGGTTTAGTTCCACTTACCCGCCCGCTAACGAAAAGTTTTGTGAGAGTGGATGCACAGAGAAAATCTTAGAAACCCTACAGCACAGAAAGAGGCCATTCGGCCCATCGAGTCTGCACCGACCACAATCCCACCCAGGCCCTATCCCCATATCCGCCCACTAATCCCTCTAACCTACGAATCCCAGGACACTAAGGGCAATTTTTTAGCATGGCCAATCAACCTAACCCGCACATCTTTGGACTGTGGGGAGAAACCGGAGCACCCGGAGGAAACCCACGCAGACACGAGGAGAATGTGCAAACTCCCCACAGACAGTGACCTAAGCCGGGAATCGAACCCAGGTCCCTGGAGCTGTGAAGTAGCAGTGCTAACCACTGTGCTACCGTGCCGCCCCAAAATG
This sequence comes from Mustelus asterias, assembly GCF_964213995.1. Lineage (NCBI taxonomy): Eukaryota > Metazoa > Chordata > Chondrichthyes > Carcharhiniformes > Triakidae > Mustelus > Mustelus asterias. Next base: position 20,382,456 of record NC_135808.1, on the reverse strand, counting down.
CTGTGGTGGGTTCGAGAATAACTAGGAATGCTAAATATAAGGCAGCCGCCATGAAATCCTATGGAGAATTCCTCAAACAGGGAGTGCTGAGAAGATGGAGCTCACCAGCGGGTGATTGAAGCGAATGGTCTATCCACCACGAACTACAGATAAGGATGTAGTGGAATAAATTTCCATGGAAATTACAGGGAGGAACAAAAATGATACAATATATATAATTATCCAAATATAGACTGGAATAGTAGTCGTGTAAAAAGCAAAAGGGGACAAGAGAGCCTCGAGTGTGTTCAAAAAAAAATTCTTCGCAATATGCTTCCACTCCACGAGAGAGGAGGCACTCTCGACTAGGTTCTTGGAAATGAGGTGGGCCAAATAGATCAAGTGTCAGTAGGAGAACATTGCATTTAATGGGGAGATAGATACGCGGATGAGGGAGACGGGAATAAAAGGTTAATATGGAAGTCGATGAGGAAAGGTGAAAAAGTGTTCATAGAAACCCTACAGTGCAGAAGGAGGCCATTCGGCCCATCGAGTCTGCACCGACCACAATCCCACCCAGGCCCTACCCCCACATATTTTACCCGCTAATTCCTCTAACCTACGCATCCCAGGACTCTAAGGGACATTTTATAACCTGGCCAATCAACCTAACCCGCACATCTTTGGACTGTGGGAGGAAACCGGAGTACCCGGGGGAAACCCACGCAGACACGAGGAGAATGTGCAAACTCCACACAGACAGTGAGCCGGGAATCGAACCCGGGACCCTGGAGCCGTGAAGCAGCAGTGCTAACCACTGTGCTACCGTGCCGCGTTCATTGGAGCTTGACTGAGATCAGGTGGACCTAATGGCTTGTTTTTCGGCTGGACAGCGCATTCATATATTAACACTTTGGTATGTCCGGGATTCTCCGGAATTCATGAATAGAAGCTTTGCGATTCATTTCATACTCTGAGAACTGTTTTACATGACGCTTGGAAGTTTATTCGAGAGAGTGTTCAGAATGATTATCCTGGCTGATGTCTGGTGGACAATCTCTAAATAAGATGGCCGAAATAAGATCACCTGCTGGTGATTTGTATTCAATATCGTCCGCATTGGAATTTTTAGAATCCCTCGAAGAGGCCATTCAGCCCATCGAGTCTGCACCCATTCTCTGACAGAGTAACGTACCTAGGCTCGACACAATTGCCCTGGCCAATCCACCTGAACCTAGACATCTTGGGACATTAATTAGCATGGTTAATCAACCTGCCTTTTGGAGCACTCGGAGGAAACCCACGCAGACATGGCCAGAATGTGCGAACTCCACACAGCCAATCACCCAAGGCGGGGAATCGAACCCGGGTTCAACTGGAGCTGTGAGGCAGCAGTGCTTGCCACTGTGCCACCGGGCCACCCAGAATTGATTTAGCCGAATTCCCCGAGATAAGATGTTGTTGCATAAAAACAAATTAGTGCGAATGCTGGAATCTGAAACCAAAAGAAAAATGCTGGAAAATCTCAACAGGTCTGGCAGCATCTGCAAGGAGAGAAAAGAGCTGACGTGTCGAGTCCAGATGAACCTTTGACTTTTCCCTCCTTCCAGATGCTGCCAGACCTGCAAAGATGTTGTTGGGTTCTGGGTCAGATTTTCTTGCAGACGCTTACACTCTCCCTCATTCTGTGATGGTTCTAGTGGTCTGTCCTCTCTCTCTCTCTTTCTCGACTGTCTCGCTAGACAGCAGATGGAGAGGCCCCCGTCTCGCAGATTTTGTGTTATTTACAGCCCGTGCGGTTACTGCAAATACGCGTTGAAGTGTGATTTTCGTCGCACGTAATGAGCAATTGCAACATAGCAGAGACGAGATTGCACATCGGACGGACGCGTATGTGTGTGTTGCAGATCTTTTAAAAAACTATTTGACAGTTCGAGTTCTTTGTTAAATATGTCTCGGATGCAGGTTCTCAAAAATAATCCGCGACAGTGCTCTGCTCGCCGCTTCTGGGAAACCCGAAGCAACTGAAATAAAGATCGGAAAAAATTGTGTAAAATAAAGCACACTTTCGGCCTCGTGGTTAGTGTGGTATGTTGAACACTCACTGGCCTGTAGTTACCTGGCTCATCCCGAGTTCCATTCTTGAATAATTGTACCACGTTGGCTGTTCTCCAGTGAACAGAAAGTAGGACTGAAGGAAACACAATAAAGAAAATATTATCCACTCGTGCAGAGTTCTAATGAGAGTTTAAAGACTAATAGGAGCAGTGGAGAATTAAATATTCCATATTCGATAATTATATATGGGAACGCGACACGAGGAAAATGTTACATTGGGAAATGTGCGTTAGGCCCACTGGTCTTGCATTATAGTGATTAGGATTTGATAAGTTCTTTCTAGACCAACGGCATGACACTAATTTTCAAATCCTCTCTGGCCACCGGAGAGGTCATGATGTGGAGATGCCGGCGTTGGACTGGGGTAAACACAGCAAGAAGTCTCACAACACCAGGTTAAAGTCCAACAGGTTTATTTGGTAGCAAAAGCCACTAGCTTTCGGAGCGCTGCCCCTTCGTCAGGTGAGTCAGGAGAGGTGCCAGAGGACTGGAGAACAGCCAACGCGGTACCATTATTCAAGAATGGAACTAGGGATGAGCCAGGTAACTACAGGCCAGTGAGTATACCATCAGAATCATAGAATCCCTACAGCGCAGAAGGAGGCCATTCGGCCCATCGAGTCTGTACAGACCACAATCCCATCCAGGCCCTACTCCCGCAATCCTCATTTGACCTGCTCATCCCCCTGACACGAGGATCAATTTAGCATGGCCAATCAGCCTAACCCGCACATCTTTGGACAGTGGGAGGAAACCGGAGCACCCGGAGGAAACCTGTGCAGACACGGAGAGAATGTGCAAACTCCACACAGACAGTGACCCGAGGCTGGAATTGAACCCAGGTCCCCAGCGTTGTGTGGCAGCAGTGCTAGCCACTGTGTTACGCAGTGGAAGGGAAATTATTGGGAAATAAATTGAGGGACTGAGTTACTCTGCACTTGGATAGGCAAAAATTACTCAAGGATTATCAGCATGGTTTTGTCAAGGGGGGATCGTGTCTAACAAATTTGGTTGTGTTGTTTGAGGAGGTAACTAGATGTGTAGATGAGGACAATGCAGTTAGACTTGAGTAAGGCTTTTTGACAAGATCCCACATTGCAGACTAGTTAAGGCGATCCAGGGCAATTTGGCAAATTGGATCCAAAATTGGCTTAGTGGCAGGAGGCAGAGTGATGTTCGGAGCTTGTTTTTGTGACTGGAAGCCCGGGTCCAGTGCTGCACCCCAGCTGTCGGTGCTGGGTCACTTGCTGTTTGTAGTGTACAATAATAGTTTAGACGTGACTATGGAAGGTATGATCAGTACGTTCATAGGTGACACGAAGTTGGCGGTGTTGTACAACGAGGAGGAAGCCTTGGCTTACAGGACTGGTCAGATGGACAGAACAGTGGAAGTGAGATTTAAACCTGAAAAGTGTAAGGTGATGCATTATGGGAGGACTAGCAAGGCAAGCTAATACACAATGAACGGTGGAATGCTAGGAAGTACAGATAATAAGAGCAACCTTGGGGGTAAATGTCCATAGATCCTTCAAGACAACAGGACAAGTGGTTAAGAAGGTATACTGGATATTTGTCATTATAAGACGTGGCATAGGGTGGGAGAACAAGAAGGTTATGATGGAACTGTATAAAACACACGTAAGACCACAGCTAGAGTTCTGTGTGCTGCTCGGGTCGCCACACTATAGGAAGGATGTGATTGCACTAGAGAGAGTGCAGTAGAGATTAACCAGGATGTGAAAAGCAAATTGCTGCAGATGCTGAAATCTGAAACAAAAACAGAATGGGTCATCTAGACTCCAAACGTTAGCTCTGTTCTCTCTCCACAGATGCAGTCAGAATTTCTGAGGTTTTCCAGCATTTCCTTTATTGACAAGGATGTTGCCTGGGTTGGAACGTTTCAGCTATGGAGAGAGGCTGGATAGAGTGGGGTTGTCCTCGGTGGGGGAGAGAAAGCTGAGGGGTGGAACGGGTGGGGGGTTATAGGGAGGGCATGATCGAGGTGTGTGAGATTAGAACGGACATAGATAGTGGAGAGAGGAAGAAACGTTTCCCATTAGCAGAGGGATCAATAAACAGGGGGCATATTTTCAGGTAAGGGGGCAGGAGATTTAGAGCGGATTTGAGGAAACACTTTTTCACCCAGAGGGTGGTGGGAATCTGGAACTCACTGCCTGAAAGGGTGGTAGAGGTGGGAACCCTTATGAAGCATTTAAATGAGCACTTGAAACGGCGTAGCGATCAAGGCTACGGACTATGTGGTGCAAAATGGGATGAGAATAGATAGGTGTTTAATGGCCAACACTGACACGATGGGCCACAGGGCACCTTTTTGTGCTGTAAAATTCGGAATTTTATTGCCTCACTGGAGGAGACAGGAAATTCCCACCGAGGTCAACGAACATTTTCGCTTTTAGCTCCTCATCTGCTCCGATTCCGTGGCAGGCGAGATGGGAGGGTTTTGGCATATGAATCTATAACTTGTCATCTGGAAGGACAAGGGTGCCAGGTGAAAGGGAACACCTCTTTCTGCAAGTTCCTTTCTGAGCCACTCCTGTAACTCCCTCCTGAACTGCACTATTTGGTATACCTACATCAGGTGACCTGGAACAATCCAAGAAGTTAGTTCACCAACATCTTCACAAGGTCTGTTGGAGATGGACAATAAACGTTGGCCTTGTCGAGGTGTGCACATCCCCAGAAATGATTTTTAAAAACCCATCACACTTAATTTCCAGAGTCAGGGTATAAAGAGCTGGGAAAAACAAACTATCTTCATACTATCACCGCAGACATTTTCCTTCTGAACACTCAGCATCATCCGCTAGCACAGATGCCAGCATATTTTCTTGTGTTGTTTCAGGGGGAATGGATATCGCTGCCACTGTCTGCATTTGCTGCCCAGCCTTATTGCTCATGAACTGAGTAATTTGCTCGGTCATTTCAGTGGGGCAGTTAAGAATCAACCACATTGCTGTGGGTCTGGAGTCAGGGCAAAGCGGGCAAGGATGGCAGGTTTCCTTCTCCAAAGAGATATCCATCATCCATTGAGAAGCACAGAACTTGAGATTTGCAGAAAAGAGACCTGCCAAAATGTTTCACCTTGCACTCATCGGGGCACTTTTCAAGAATATGCGGAAAATAACTTATCCTATGTAAGAAAACAATGTTGATTAGTTAACAGGTAGACTCTGATTGGTAGAGGTGTTGCTATGGAGGAGGCATCAGGTGACTGACAGTTAACTGCACAACATTGTTTGAAGTTTAAACCAGGCAGTTAGACTCTGATTAATCAAAGCCTTTTCCTGAGCAATAAATGATATTCACCACTAACAGGTGGCTGCACTCAAGCCAAAAAGACCTTCTGCCTATTATACAAATGACGAATGCAGTATATGAATTTCAATTCTAGTGTGATGCTTTGTATGTAGACCATACATCCAAAAGCTAGCGGTGAATTATATCAAACAGCATTTCTTTTTTAAAAAATCATTTATGGGATGTGGGCGTCACTAGCTAGACCCAGCATTTATTTCCCATCCCTCATTTCCCTTAAGAAGGTGGTGCCTTTTTGAACTGCTGCAGCCCTGGTGGTGCAGGTGCACCCACAGTGGTTAGCACTGCTGCCTCACAGCACCAAGGACCTGGGTTCGATTCCCAGCTTGAGTGCCTATCTGTGTGGAATTTGCACGTTCTCCCCATGTCTGTGTGGGTTTCCTCCAGGTGCTCTGGTTTCGTCCAAAAGTGTGCAGGTTAGATGAATTGGCCATGCCAAATTCTCCCTCAATGTACCCGAACAGGCGCTGGAGTGTGGCGCCGAGGAGATTTTCACAGTAACTTCATTGCAGTGTTAATGTAAACCTACCTGTGATTAATAAATAATATTTACTTCACTTTTTCACAATGCTGTTCCGGAGGGAGTTTCAGCATTTTGACCAAGCGACAGTGAAGGAAAGGCGATATGCTTCCAAGTCAGGATCGTGGGTTGCTTCGAGGGAAAAAATGCAGGTCGTGGTTTTCCACTTTTGATACAAACTTCCTCATGTGTCAATAGAATCACATCTGGAGTGAAACAAATTATCCTCACACAAATGCCAAAACAGAACATCGTTTGGGTCTATTCAGGCTCCATAACATACTTTAGGATTTCCGATCTGGTATCGTAACAGTTCTCACCAAGGCTCCTTGGGCAGCACCTTCCAAACCCACTGCCACTATCATCTAGAAAGACAAGGGCAGCAGATACCTAGGAAAACCACCATCTGAAGGTTCCTCTCCAAGCCACTCACCATCCTGACTTGGAAATATATCACTGTTCCTTCACTGTGGCTGGGTCGAAATCCTGGAAGATCCTGCCAAACAGCACTGTGGGTGGACTTATACCCCAACCACCACAGCAGTTCAAGAAGGCAGCTCACCACCACCTCCTCAAGGGAAAATAGGGATGGGCAATCCCTAGCCAGGGACACCTGCATCCCGTAAATAAATTTTAAAAGCTCGATTCTGTCTCGGTACCAATGATAACGAGGGAGAGGCAGTCAGACATTGCCATCTACTGGTACAGTAACATAAAACAGGTACGCTGAAGCCGATTTTCCCATGTGATATTTAACATATGTCCTTCATTTTCCTTTACCTGTTAAGGGAGGTGATGGCGTGGTGGTGTAATCACTGGAAGTGGCAATCTAAAGACCCATGGTATTGTTCTGGCGACCCAGGTTCTAATCCCACCGTGGCAGATAGTTAAATTTCAATTCCATAAAAATCTGGAATTAAAAGTCTAATGATGTCCATCAAACCATTGTCGTTTTGTGTAAAAATCTGGTTCACTAGTGTCCTTTAGGGAAGGAAATCTGCTTTCCTTACCTGGCCTTTATGTGACTCCAGGCTAGCAGCGATGTTGTTGACACTTAAAGTCCATCAGAGATTGATAACAAACGGCTAGAAACTACTTCAAAGAGGAACAGAGTTCGCATTGTCCTAGCCGACATGGATCCCTCAGACAATGCAATGAAAACATAGATTATCTTGTCATTATCAAAATTCCTTTCTATGTGAGTTTACTATGTACTCCTGCATTTTATATATTGCAACATTGACCATTCTTCCACAGTACTTTATTGTCTGCAAAGCGCTTTGGGACGCCGGGATCGCCAAAGCTATAAAAATACAAATGATTTTTGAAATCACAGAATTGATAGATTGAGGATCTCAGATGGGATACTCTGAGTCAAACTTAATAAATCAGCTCATTTTTGAGACTTGTTTCAGTATCTTAGGCAGAAAATTCCGGATTGATTAACGGTTCCGAAATTCGAGAAATCTCTTTCAAAAGAATAGGTGTACTATCCGGGTAGACTTGCTGCAGGCATTAAAGCAGTCTGGAGTGGCCCCGATACATCTGCAGTTGCAGGGCAACTGGAGACCGGCTGTGCCCACTGCGACAGTTTCTCAAACCTATTGTCGGCTTGTGGCTTTACTTGGGAGAAGAATTCCGCTCACTCCTGTACAAGAGGTTAAAAGCATTGGAAGTAGCCGATTGGGAAAGAGCTCTGGCGAAACCCAGTCCACAACACCAGGTGAAAGTCCAACAGGCCCAGTCCACACATGTCTGTTCTTTAAACATATTCCTTGCTTTCCACCAACCGAAGTTAATAGGTTTATGAATAGAGATTTGAATTTGATGTCTGCCGGACCCACAGCTCTATACAGATACAAGTGAATGCCCTGCAGCATCAACAGCTTAGATTCCACAATGCCTTCAGCACGCTCAAAGGCCTCAAAACGCTGAAGAGAAATTTTGTGAAAAACAATTTGACACCCAGATACATAAAGAGATACTGGGAAAGTTGTCCAGAAGAATTGTTAAGGACTGCGTGTCAATGCGGAGAGAGAACTGCAGAGTTCTTAAAGGTTGACAGGGAAATTTCAAAATCGAGATCATCGAATCATAGAATCCCTGCAGCACAGAAGGAAGCCATTCGGCCCTTCGAGTCTACGCCAACAACAATCCCACTCTATCCCTCTAATTCCATGTATTCACCCTGTTCGTCCCCCTGACACTAAGGGGAAATTTAGCATGGCCAATCAACCTCACCTACACATTTTTGGAGGTAGGGAAGGAACCAGATCCCGGCGGGAATTGAAGACGCATTGGGAGCAATGACCAAATTTAGGAATCATTGTCTCTCAGACTAAACTCAGCTCTGTAAAGGAATCATCCTTCTTAGAAATATGCAATCCATCTCCAATTGGCGAAGGGAATGATGGTGTCTCACCATTGAAGCAACAGGACGTGAATTGAAGTGCTGTGCACTGTTGGATAATATGGGCAAGAACCCACCGCGTCATAATTGTTCCCGATAGCACAAGGGATGCAGACAGCCGATAATTCAACCAGTTTTAATCTCGGACTATATCCAAATCCAGCGTTGCTATGGCGAAGGGCGGGTGCTGGTTTGGGGTGAAACTCTTACATGGAGAGGCTGGATCTGAACTGTTGAGCTCGTAGATTCTGACTGAACCCTTGCAGGCGCGAAGAGATGGCAGCTTGTGGAGCATCAGCTTGTCATTAGAGCTCTGAATTCCAGCAACAGCAGTATGGAGAATCAGCAGGCCTTTGGTGACCTTCACTGGATGTCCCAGGGTACATGGCTTCCCAATTTGATTTCATAGAATCCCTACAGTACAGTAGGAGGCCACCCAGCCCATTGAATCTGTACCAACCACAATCCCACCCAGGCCCTATTCCCGTAACCCTACGCATTTACCTTGCTAATCCCAGGACACTAGGGTCAATTTAACATGGCCAATCAACCTAATCTGCAAATCCTTGGACTGCAGGAGGAATCCTGCAGTCCAAAGGACGCAGAGGAAACTCACGCAGACACGGGGAGAACGTGCAAACTCCACGCAGACAGTGACCCAAGGCCGGAATCGAACCTGGGACCCTGGTGCGGTGAGGCAGCAGTGCTAACCACTGTGCCACTGTGCTGCCCTCCGTGTTTCTCGGTGCAAATGGGCCATCAATTTGACCATACTACTCACAAGTCTCGCATTCTAAAAATGCATTGATGGGATGTGAAAGTTGCTGGCTGGACCAGCATTTATTGTCCATGCCTAGTTCCATTGAGAAGGTGATGGTGAGCTGCCTTCTTGAATCATATGTACACCCACAGTGCTGTGAGGGACTCAGAGGCAGTGAAACAATGGCGATATATTTCAAATCAGTATCGTGAGCATTATGGAGAGAAACCTTCTGGTGCTGGTGTTTGGTGTGCCTGCTGCCCTTCCCCTTCTAGATGGTAGTTGTGGTGGTTTTGGAAGGTGCTGCCGAAATTGTGAGCTCCTACATCGTGTAGATTGTACACATTGCTTCAGAGATGGAGGAGATGAATGTTTGTGGATGGTGTGCTTTGTCTTGGATGGTGTCAAGCTTCTTGACTGATGTTGGAGCGGCATTTATCCAGGCAAGTGGAGAATATTCTATCACTATCCTGACTTGTGCCCTGTAGATGACGGATAGGCTTTCAGGAAATATGGAGGTCAACTACACGCTGCAGGATTACTAGTCTCTGGCTTGTTCCTATTGCCACAGTATTTAAATGGCTAGTCCAATTCAGTTTCTGGTCAATGATAATCCAGGATGTTGAGCATTGTGGATTCCACCTTGGTAATGCCGTTGAAGGTCAAGGGATCATTGAAATATCTCTTGTTGGAGGTGGCCTTTGCCTGGCACTTGTGTGGCACAAATGTTACTTGCCAGTTGTCAGCCCATGCATGGATATTGTCCAGATCTGGTTGCATTTGAACATGGGCTGTTTCAGTATCTGGGGGGTTGTGAATAGTGTGGCACATTGTGCAATCATCGGTGAATATCTACACTTCTGACCTTATGATGGAAGGAAACTGATTCATGAAGCAGGGGTGGGGAGTGGTATTGTCGCTATATGAGTAATCCATAGACCCCAGGCAATATCGGGGGAGACCTGGGTTCAAATCCCACCATGGCAGATGATGAGATTTGAATTCAGTAAAAAACTGGAGCTGAACGTTTAAAGATGACCGTGAAACCACTGTCGATTAACCTAAAAACCCATCTGGTCAGTAATGCCCTTTAGAGAAGGAAATCTGCCATCCTTACCTGGTCTGCCCTATACGTGACTCCAGATCTAAAACAGTATGGTTGACTCTCAAATGCCCTCTGAAATGGAGGGCAGTTAGGGGTGGGCAATACATGCTGACACAGTCGGCTACACCCACATCCCATAAATGAATAAAATAAAAGCTGAAGATGATTGTGCCAAGGACACAATCCTGAGGAACTCCTGCAGTGATGTGCTGGAGCTGAATTAATTGATCTCCAACTACCACAGCGATCTTCCTTTGTGCCAGGCATGACTCCAACCAGCGGAGCGTTTTCATCTTGATTCTCATTGACACCAGTTATGCGAGGGTTCCTTGACGCTACATCGAGTCAAGTGTGACCATGGTGGCAAGGACCGTTATTTTTCAGCTCACGTCTGGCACTCAGATCTTTTGTCCATGTATGAATCAAAGCCATACTGAGGCCAGGAACTGAGTGTCCCCGGCAGAATCCAAGCTAACCGTTAGTGAGCAGGTTATTGCTAAGCAAGTGCCACTTATTAACACTGTTGATTACCCCTTCCATTCCTTGACTGATGGCTGAGAGTAGGCTGCTTGGTCAATAATTGGCCAGGCTGGGCTTGTCCTGCTTTTTATGTGCAGGACACACCTGGGCAATTTTCAACATTGCCGGGTAGACTCCAGTGTAGTAGCTGCACTGGAACAGCTTGGCTAGGGTCATGGGAAGTTCTGGAGCACGTATTCAGTGCTCCAGAACGTCCCAGAACTATGCCAGAATATTATCAGGGCCCATAACCTTTGTATTATCCATTGCCGTCAGCCGTTTTTCGTATCACATGGGGTGAATCGAATTGGCTGAGAGGTGGCATCTCAGATGCTGTGGACCTCCAGAGGAGACCAAGATGGCTCATCCACTCTGTACTTTTTGCAGAAGTTAATTACAAATGCTTCAGCCTTAGCTTTAGCATTGATGTGTTGGGCCTCTCCATCATTAAGGATGGGGATATTTGTGGAGCTGGCTCCTCCAGTGAATTGCTCAATTGTCCACCAGCCCTGATGCGAGAAGGAAACATTTATGCGGTGAAAGCATTTAGAATCTTTAGATTCTAATAAAAAAGGCTGTGGATGTCCAGTCGTTAAGGATATTCACGGCACTGCTCGGTAGACTTTTGAGACTGAAGGCAGAAAGATAGTGTGGGGAAATAGATTTGACATGGATCAGCAGAGTCGATTCGCACTAAGTGGCTTACCTTTTTATTATTTCTTTCCTGATTTCTTAAAGGGGCTGTTATTTCACCCTCTGGAATCTCAAATGTTGCAGTTGAGATGAGTACGAACTTGCCATGTAATCTACAATTGTAGTCATCTTAAATCTGGGCGAATAACCGGATAATAACCAATAATTTACATACCAAAGCATTGCCCTGACATATTGCTAATAAGGAAGAGATGCTAAATTGGTTAGTCTGCCAACTCTTCTGGCAGATCACGAACATAAATCCTGTTATCTATCCTAACCACTGTTTGCTGATGATAACAGTTCTCCCTCTGGACTTAATTCACCGGTCAATAACCAATATTGTGCAACTGTTCTGGTTTATTTCCCATTATTTTGTGTTTGTAGACGGGAAATTACTGGATAGGAATGCACAGAAAAAAAATACACCATTTAACTTCCAGAGATAATTAGACATAGAAGATTATAATGGTGGAAAGCTCTCCAGCATGGATATGAGTTGCAGCCCTTCATGAGAAAACGCGTTGGCATGGGATATGATCACTGGATCCAGGGCAATGCTGGATAAAGTTGGATTAACTCAGCAGTATCTCTGCAGAGAGAAACACAGAGAAACACAACACTCTTGCGACCCGGTTCAAATCCTGATGGTGAAATCTACATTCCACGAAGGTCTGGGGTGGGATTTTCCACCAGCGTTCGCCCCAAAACTGGAAAATTCCTCCAGCGGCTAATGGACCTTTCCTTGGTAACCCGCTACTCCTACCGCCCTCCCCTTCCCCCCCCAACCCCCCCCCCCCCCCCGCCCCACCCCCCACCCCCCACCGCCCGCTGCTATTCCCGGGGTGGGCGGCGGAAAGGGAAATTTCTCGCTGCAATTTAAAAAATATATATCTATGAGTCTGAAACCATTTTCTTTCAAACCCCAGCTGGTTCACTAATGTCCTTCAGGACATCTGTGTTTTACCTGGTCTGGCCTACTTGGCACTCAATTCAAAGGCAATTAGAGATGGTCATTAAATTACAGTGATGCCCACATCCAGTATGACAATATACCACGCCATTCACATGCCAAGGATGTCCCAGTTTCAGTCAGTGAAGCACTAATTGCAGTCACTTGTGTTCCGTAAACTAGAAGCCCCCTCAAATAGCGTATGTTTCTAAAAGCATAATACTGCGGATGCTGGAATCTAAACAAGAACAGCTCTGAAGTAGGGACATACAGATCTGAAATATTGACGCTATTCTCTCTCCACAGATGCTGTTTGACCTGCTGAGATTTTCCAGAATTTTCTGTTTTTGTTGTAGCACCTTCTTATGTTTGATGGAATGCTTAAATTTGTCCGAAAACAGGGATCTGTACTATGCCCTTAGTTGGAATGGTAACGTGGAGACACGTGTAAACCCATTTGCGATGCCGAAGGAGATTGGGTTTTACAACTCATCAGGCACCTCTGATAATGCTGTACTATATCAGCATTACGTTGACCTGTCAGCCTGGACTTTCGGTCTCAGAATCTCCTTCCCCCCAAACCCCTCCCCCCTAGATTCCCAGGCGTGAGGGTTACTAACTGAGCTAATGCTGACCTAAGGGTTTCTCTCCGTCTGCCCAGCTGTACAGCAGTATTCAGCGAAATAGAACTTGCATTCAGGGTAGATCTCCATTTGACATGTTAGGAAGTTCTCCCCATGTGAGCATGTGTTTCCTCCGGGTGCTCCAATTTCCTCCCACCGTTCAAAGATCTATAGGATTGGCCATGATAAATTGCCCCTTAGTGTCCAAGAATGTGTAGGATCAGATGGATTAGCCAGGGTAAATGCATGGGGTTACCGGGATAGTGCGGGGGAGGGAGAAAGGATGCTGTTTAGTAGTCCAGACTCATGAATAGAATCCCTAGAATACCTACAGTGCAGAAAGAGGCCATTCGGCCCATCGAACCTGCACCGACAACAATCCCACCCAGACCCTATCCCTGTAAACCCACACATTTGCTCTGCTAATCTCCCTGACACTAATTGGCCGAATGACTTACTTTGACATTGGAGAGATTCAATGAAACTAAGCATCCTTCCATTGTAGCATTTTTCTCACCCGTTGTTCTCACACATCAACACAACAACAAAAAACTGACTGGAATTCACAGAGAGATTGTCCAGAAAGAATACCGAGCAACATCCTGGTGATAGATTGGCATTAATGCAGTGACAATTCTGTGCTTCTAAGTGAGTGAAAACTTGCTTTACATCTGACTGGTACCTAATTCTCCATTAACATTACGTGTAAGGATCCACGCTTATCTGCCATACACTGGCAGCGATTCGTGTTGTTTATTTGCAAGTATGAGGTTACTCATTACCGCCACTCAACCTCGAACCCACGAACAGCCGGTCACTTGCATTGTGCGCTGTGAAAATGCCATCTCTCTGTGATTACATAATGTCCAACGCTGCAGCCTCAGTACCTGGATGTTCAAAAGCAACGGCAACATCCGGAAATTTACGGCCTTGCTCGGGCGAGACGGGAAATTCAGGCCCGAGGTCAACGGAGATTTCAGACTCTCGCCCGCGCCAATTCCATGGCGGGTGGGGTGGTAGAGTTCCGACTAAGAAAAACAAATCTAATAATTGCAAACTTTCATTCATACATATGACTCACGCATCAGTCCAAATTAAAACTAGTTGACGTCTAAGTACGAAGTATCAGTATAAAGATTTCGTCTCTTTCTACTCAAATATCTCCGATGGGAAGAGTTGGTGACACTTCGCTGTAGGAATGAGACCGTTTTAGCAATTGGTTTAGTTTAATTCCATTTATATAACAACTACCGCGATTTCAGCCCTTCGCCAAGGGTTTGTCAGCCCCTATACTACATCTGAAATGTCGCCACAGTTCTAATGGGGCGAATGTGTGCATAGCAAGGCTCCAGACACTGCAATCTGGTATCTCATCCGATAGTGTTTGCCGTGGAACTAATATTTAAATAGGAGAGTGGGAAGGAACACATTTATGCGGGTTGAAATAATGTTAGCTTCCCCTGAGCGATTCCCTCGACCATCCCTGCCACCTTCGCATCGGCTGGCATTGAGAATAGAGCAGGGTTCGACGCCAATCGACCCATCTAATCCATGGTGGGGCTTCTGTTCCACACAAGGCTCCTCCTCCCCAATCCCTCATCCTATCAGCGCGTCTTTCTACCATCTCCCTTTTCTGTTTATCCACCCAATAAATACAGCCATGCTCCATGTTCCACACCCTCAACATTCTCTGGGTAAAAAAAAGTCTACCGAGTTCACTGTCGGATGTAATACTGGTGTTCTTATATTCATGCCGCCCAGCTTTGCTTCCCCCGGAAGAGGGAACGTTTAATGCACATTGACGCAATCAAACGGTTGCATTAACTGAAAGATGCCTATCAGAGAGTACCACCCACCCAGCCGCAGTCTCCCCACCCCTACCCCTCCCACTCCCCCCTCTCCTCCCCCCCCGCCCCCTTCCCCCCCACCCCCCCCCCCCCCCCCCCCGCCACACACACAACACCCGAGTGTTGGATTTTGTAAAGAAAAGGGATACAGCATCTTCGAACCGTTCATTATGTCTCCAACCTCTCAAACATAGTATAATATTTGTGTTTCGTCTTCACGGCTTTTCCAACTTCACTTCTTTCTTCTTTTATATCGATCCATCCATACATCCACCCACCCACCCACCCGTCTATCAGTCTGTCAGTTTGTCTATCTATCCATCTATCAGTCTTTCAGTCTCTCTATCCAGCCGACCGTCCGTCCACCCACCCATCCATCCATTTGCCTGTCGATCTTTCTATCTGCCCATCTATCTTTCTGCCGATCTGCCTATCCATCTGTCTATCTATCTGTTTGTCTGTCTGTCTATCTATCCGTTTTTCAGTCTGTCTATCCAGCTGTCTATCCATTGCTATGGTGGAATTAAAGCGATGGACACAAAATGGTTACCTGGCACACAAAATGGTTACCTGGGAAGGGACATTAAAAGGCACTGGCTTTTGGCACAGACAGTTACACAAAAAGTTAAAACCTGCAGTATCTGAATTGCTGCAGGAAGCTGGTCAGAGCTTGAGGCACTTTAGATAAGAGCGGACCCAGAACAATGAGTCTGATAATAAGGTCAGCCACAGATGGGGACATAAATACATAAATGTAACAAGATCAGCCACTGAATGTATATATCAAAACCAGTCATTGATAGAGGACATAACTGCATAAATGTATCCATTCTATGAACAATGATATGTTAACTGTCCATGTCCATACCTGTCTGTGTGTAATGGTGTGTTAACTATCGATGTCCGTATCTGTCTACTCAACTTGTAATGATGTGCTAACGGCTAATGTCTGTACTGCCTATTGTCTAAAAGGTACAAAAATGATCAACTACCATTGTGTAGTTGAGAAGGTAGCTGCCAAGTACTGCGGAGTACCAGTGCTTTCTCCCAAAGCTTTGTGTCCGAAATAAAACTTTATTGTTGAAACCTCCAAGTCTGACTCTGAAGTGGTAAATTTCCCACAACACCATCAATCCATCCATCCGCTTGTATGTCTATCTATCTCAGTCCGTCTATCCATCTGTCTATCCGCCCATATAATTCATAATTTATATATATGTAGATATATACATATATATATATAGATAAATTATAAATATATAAAAGAGGCCACAATTTTGCACTAGTTTTGAGAGTGGTCGGACAAAAGGTTCAATACAATTTCAAGATGTCTTTTTTTCAGTTCTATCCGACCAGATTGCCTTTTGGTAATTTGAAATAAAGCCACTTCTCGTGGCTTTATTTCACTGGGTGGCTACCTTTTGGGATTGATATACCCCGAGATCCGTTTGCTCCTCCACCCAGGTAAAACTCTTATCTGAGGAAGGAGGGACTTTTTTTTTATTGAATCCTCGGCTCAAGCTCTGGGGAAAACCCAGACAGGGAGAACATGTGCAATCCTTTTGGCACACGCACGTCCAGGTTAAATGTCTAGTAGTGTAAATAAGTAACTTTCAAATCAATACTGTTGCCTAGAATATCTACAAAACATCCCAAAGGACTGTTTCATAGCACAGGCTGGTTGTCTCGGCTTGTTTCAGCCTGCAAGCAGTGGGCAGATCTTTCTAACAATGGGGCCGGCTGTGTTCCTCCTCTGGTTCTCTGTGCTAGTACCTGCTGCTGAACAAGCTCCATCGTAAGTATGCTACGCCTTGTGAATGGCTTCCAGTTATTAGAAGCGTGCAATATTTTAAAAATCACCTTAATGTGGATTGCGTTCACTCTTACAAATCATTGGAATAGGGGCTGAATGTATTGCAAGGCAAATGAAATTGGTGAACCAGTGGCGTCTCCTGGGGAGATATTAAACCGGTTTTCACTCCAGGCTGGAATCGAGCGGCTCTCACTTCGAAGCACAGTGGAGATGTCTCCGCGACGCCGGCCATTCATCCCTATTCCGAATGAGAATACAATTCAAAAGCACTGAAAAACAAGGGATCGTTTCATTCATTCCTCGTTGATTTGATTTGATTTATTATTGTCACATATATTGGGATGCAGTGAAATGTATTGTTTCTTGCGCGCTATACAGACAAAAACATACCGTTCTAAGGTACATAGGAGAGAAGGAAAGGAGAAGGTGCGGAATATACTGAACATTATTAGAGAGATGTGGGATATTGTGTGAAAATTGATCGCTACTTTTCTTGCACCTCTGACTGTACTTCATAACTTAACATGTGTCGAGAGCACCCTGTGCTCCAATTCTTCCTTTATTTTGCTGATGTAGTTTGTGCTAGTGGCAGGAAACTGTGAGAGTTTCATTCAGACTAAAGGCTCTTCCCAATGATTAGAGAATCTGCAATGGGTGCATCCATTTCTTCCTGTATGAATTGTGTGTGTCTGTATGTGTGTCTGTGTGTGTGTCTGTGTGCATCTGTGTTCTTGCGTATGTGTGAATGTTTGTGTGATCTGTGTGTGTGTTTGCTTATGTGTGTATGCAGGTAAGTGAGAGTTTGTGTGAAAGTTTGTGGGCTTTGAGTGTTTGTGTGGTGCGTGTGCATGTTTTTATGTGTACGTGTGTTTCTGTGTGTGCTCCTGTGTGAGTGTTTGTGTGAGTCTGTGTGTGTTTGCATTTGTGTGTGTGTGGGAGTGAGAGAGCCTGTGTGTGTGTTTGGTCGGGGGTGTGAGTTTTTGTGTGGTGTGTACCCGGGTATCTGTGTGTGACTCGCGTGTGTTTGCGAGTGTGAATATGTTTGTGTGTGAGAGAGAGAATAAATGGGCGCCTGCTATGATGGAAACAGCCTGAGTTTGTGTGAATGTGTATATGTGTATGTGCATGAGAGTGCTTGTGTGCACACGAGTCTGAGTGTATATGTATGTACCTGTCAGATGAGAGCAAGCTAGCCTCCAAGCTATCAACCTGAGTGCAAATCACGCAAGATACCTTACCAAGCAGCAGGATTGCATCTTGTGTCGTGACCCTCAAGAAAAAAATCACGCAGCCCTTGGTGAAATTACACAATGCGGCTGTACAACAAAATGCCAGGCGGTGCACTTGATTGCATGATGTCAAGTTTAGTTTATCTAATACGAATTGCAATCTAAATAGTACAAAGTGTTGAAATCTGTTTTTGTCAGCATGGTGCCATTGTTTACCTTCTAACCTAAGAGTCAAACATGTTAAGTTATACTAGTTCCTTAATTTTGAAACTTCTGGAAAATCTGTTGCAACAGACGAAGCAGTAGCACTTAGAATTGGCAGTCCGAATGTCTGCCGTTTGCTATATATACATCTGATGATCCATTCATCTGTCTCTGGTGGGTAACTGGTCGAGTTCCTATGGCGTGAAGGTTCCATTTTGCCCAGTCTGCTTTCCAGGGTGAAAAATGAACCTAGAAGCAGGATGAAGTGAGCAGGGGGCGTGGAGTCTTTTCAAACCGAAGTTACCTGTTTTCAGATCCGACCTACGTCTAAGCCCAGAAATTGAAAATGAATGTCTAATCTTTGGACCAAAACATTAATTCTCTTCCCCTTTCCACGATGACATCATTATTTTCAGCATTTATTTGAGGCAATAGTGTTTCTCCTGCTTCCAAGCATGATAGAATCCCTACAGCGCAGGGGAGGCTATTTGGCCCATCGAGTCTGCACCAATTCTCTGACAGAGCATCTTATCCAGGCCCTCTCCACTGCCCTATCCCTGTAACCCCACACAATTAACGTAGCTAATCCACCTAATCTACACATCTTTGGACACTAAAGGACAATTTAGCATAGCCAACCCACCTAACCTGCACAACTTTGGACTATGGGTGGAAACTGGAGCACCTGAAGGAGACCCACACAGGCATGGGGAGAATGTGCAAATTTCACACAGTCAATCAAGACTGGGCTCGAACCTAGGTCCCTGGTGCTGCAAGGCAGTAGTGCTACTGTGATACTGTGCTGCCACTAAATTATATTAGGCTACCTTGGCAGTTGCCATAAAAATATTGGATAGAGGCAATAGTTAACACATTACCAAGGGAAACAAATCAAATCTTGCGGATTCCAAATCATAAGGCAATGGAAAAAGGGAATAACGTGAAATATTGAATTGATTTATTTGCAATGCAGATCAATTTTATCATTGAATCCTTGCAGTGCCGAAGGAGGCCATTCGGCCCATCAAGCCTGCACCAACAATAATTCTACCAAGGTCCCAACCCCATAACCCTACTTATTTACCTTGCCAGTCCCCCTGACACTAGGGGCAATTTAGTATGGCCAATCCACCTAACCCGCGCATCTTTGGATTGTGGGAGGAAATCAGAGCACCCGGAGAAAACCCACACAGTCACGGGGAAAACGTGCAAATTCCACACAGACAGTGACCCAAGCCGGGAATCAAACCCGGGTCCCTGATGCTGTGCTAACCACTGCGCCACCGTACCAAATGTAGCTTTAAAAAAGAAAAACACAAGAAGCAGGGAATTCTCATTAAATATTTGATATCTTTTCAGTAAAAATATGGACAACAAGCTGAAGTAGACATCGGATGACTGATTTTATTTTGGTGCTGTTTGCATTTGCAAAGATTGCAACAGGGCAGTCTGTCGTGGAAACAGTGCATTACTCATGGTGACCACCTCATTCCCATGTTTAACTGTCCATGCTCAGGCACCATAATGTTCTACACAGTGTTTTCAAGTTGCATATGTGAGGTTAAAAATGTGGTGTTTGAGAAGTGTAAATAATGAAAAGAAATGCTAAACCCAAAAGAAGAAATATCTCTTTAAAAAAAGGAGGTGTCTTGAGTAGTGGATTTAAAATTGCAGAGTGCAGGCTGCAGAAGCAGGCCTTTGCAACATTGTATCAAAGCCGAGCAGTCAGTGTTCCAACCTAAACAAAACAGACTTTTGAATTGGACCAATTATTTTAAAGCCAGCACGCAGAGACACAGAGCCAGTAGAATTCAAATGTGAGGGTTGATGACAGTCTCACGGAACTCAGATTTCAGGAATACTGTGAGGTAATTCCAGGTATATAAGCCCGGACAAGGGGGGTTAACTGTCAGAGTATGCTTGCCACTTCTTGAATCGGAAGGAGTGTAGGTGAGGCTCTCATGTAAATCCTGCAGTTCCATATATATCTTCATAAAATCACCATTTAAATAGACAGAAGCCAACTCAGAAAGTGTTCCAGACATGAGCATCACCGGAGAAAGTCATACTTCCAAAAGATGCTTATTTGTACATTAAGAAGTCTCACAACGCCAGGTTACAATCCAACAGGTTTGCTTGGAATCACAAGCTTTCAGAGCGCTGCTCCTTCATCAGGTGAGTCTCCTGATGAATCCATCTGATGCAGTAGTAGCGCTCCAAAAGCTCGTGATTCTAAACAAACCTGTTGGACTTTAACCTGGTGTTGTGAGACTTCTTACTGTGCCCACCCCAGTCCAATGCCAGCATCTCCACAGCATTGTACATGAAGTGAGAGTGACTGAATTCTGTAATGATTTATTTCATTATTCCTGAAGGAGTCTTGTAATATTTGAACAGCGTTCTAGTGGGAATTTTATTCAGTTTGTTAATTGTTTTAATAAGTTTGTCACCAGTTTAAAAATAAAGACCTATTAATTGTTCATGACAGAGAGTGTCAGATCCTGCTTTAGTTTACCAAAACCAACAACTCCGTTCTGCCTCATACATACTCGTACAAGATTATGAGGTGTGGTATATCCCTTTATGGGCTTCCAAAATCGAGCAGAGGGAAAAATCATTTTCACGTCATAACAACAGCAATGGCGGAGAGACCTGACATTGTCCCACAAATTCCCGGCCATTTGACCGCCAAGCTTGTGTGTGTGTGTGTGTGTGTGTGTGCATACATTGCTTTTCAGTGATGACTTCCATGTTGAAACATTGATTGAAACATTGTTTGACTTTCCCTCTCCCCAATAGCTACTTAATTAGTGCCCCCAACATCATTCACGTTGGGGTGAAGGAGAGCGTCGCCATTCAAGTGGAAGGAATAGAAAAAGATATCAATGTTAGAGTGTATCTAATCGATCTGATCACGTCAACAAAGTATTCGAACGATATTGATTTTAGACTAACAGCAGAGAACGGTTACCATCAAATTAACGATATAATTGTAAGTATTACCACCGTGACGCATACCTTACAGTGAAGTGAAAATAAACCTGGCATTTCATTATTTTAGTGATGCATTGCAAAGTCCGAGAATGACACTATTACCATATTACTTAGGCAATCATTTACTTGTTCTTTTCCTTTTTCTGGCCAAATCCGCGAAGTTTCATGTCGCAATTTCAAGTTCATATTGACTAATATGTGCGACGGACTGGTTTGCAACCCACATTGCTTTGATTACTTTGATCACCACTCAAACACAGTAACTACAAGAGCAGGTCAGAGGCTAGGAATACTGTGGCGAGTAACTAACCTCTTGACTCCCAAAAGCCTATCCGCCATCTAAAAGGCACAAGTCAGCAGTGTGATGGAATAGTCCTCACTTGCCTGGATGGTGCAGCTCCAACAACACTCAAGAAGCTTGAAACAATCCAGGACAAAGCAGCCCCACTTGATTGGCACCACATCGACAAACACTCAATCCCTCCAGCACCGACGTTCAATAGCAGCAGTGTGTACTATCTACATGATGCACGGCAGCAATTCATCAAAGTTCCTTAGGCAGCACCTTCCAAACCCATGACCACTTCCATCTGGAAGGTCAAGGACAGCAGATAAATGGGAACACCACCACCTGCAGGTTCCTCTCTAAGCCACTCACCATTCTGACTTGGAAATATACCGCCGTTTCTTCACAGCCGCTGAGTCAAAATCCCAGAATTCCCTCCCTAACGGCATTGTGGGTCAACCCACAGAACATTGACTGCAGCAATTCAAGATGACAGCTCATCACCACCCTCTCAAGGGCAACTAGGGATGGGCAATAAATGCTGGTCAGCCAGCGATGCCCAAGTCCCATGAATGAATTTAAAAAAACTTATTCTTTTGTATTCAGGATGGCACAGATGTAAAGATAATATTCCAAATCTAGGTAGACTATATTTTATGCGGATTCTGGTAGTCCGGTATTTGTGGCTTGGCCACACCAGAACGCACTTGTGATAAAAACGTAAGAACGTAAGAAACTGAGCAGGAGAAGTTCAAGCATATTCAGCCATTCTCGACTTTCCCCTTCAATCTATATAACTCCATGATTCTCTGAGAGCCTCAATATCTGCCTATCTCAGCCTTAGATGCATTTCATGATGGTGCAGCTCCAACCCTCTTAGGTGGAGAACTTCAAATATTCACAGCCATTTGATTGAAGAAACTGGCCCTCAGTTCAGTCCTGAATGGTTTTCCCTTTGTTGAAAGGTTGTAACCCCCTTCATTCCCCCGTTCCCCATTTACACCCCGCCCCTTTGTTCTCGATTTCAGGCCAGGTGATAAAACCACAAGCACACAGACTCTACCAGATCAAGTCCCTTCATTATATTCAAATATTCAGTAAGGTCCAACTCTCATTCTTCTAAATGGTAGCGAATATCATTCAATTTACACTACCTCTCATCATAAACCTCGCATTCCAGGGATCAACCTAATAAACCTAACACTTCCAATGCAAGTGTCTCATTCCTTAACTATGGAGACTAGAAATTCACACTGTACTCCAAATGTTGTCCTACTAAAGCCCCATATAATAGCAGCAAGACTTTCTTTCAATTCTTGAACTCCAATCCCCCTCAATGATAAGCCAACATTTTTTTATTCATTCTTGGAACATGGGTGTCGCTGGCTGGGCCAACATTTATTATTCATCCCTGGTTGCCCTTGAGAAGGTGGTGATGAGCTGCTTTCGTGAAACACTGAGTGGCTTGCTAATCAATTTCAAAGGACAGTTGACAGTCAACCACATTGCTGTGGCTCTGGAGTCACATGTAGGCCAGGCTGGGTAAGGGTGGCAGATTTCCGTCCCTAAACGACATTAATGCACTATGTCACCTATTTTCTTAATGACCTGCTGCACCCACATGTTAACTTTTTCTGTCCCTTGCTCAAGTACTCGCAAATCTATCTGGGCATCGCAGTGTACAAGTTCTGTGCCTTTTGAAAAATATTCTGCTTTTACATTTAGCCCAACAAAGTGAGCAATGTAGCACTTACTGTGACTTAATTCCTACTAACTGTCCAGACTTGAGACAATTCACACCTCTTTAACCTGCGATTATCCCTCTCTCCACTTGCATTTTCTATACCTATAAAGACTTAATTACCTGAAAAGACTTGCATTCCAACCATTATCTTGCCTTTGTCTATATATGCCGTGTTTGTGAAACCTACCTTTCCACTCACCTGATGAAGGAGCAGTGCTCTGAAAGCTCATGATTCCAAATAAACCTGTTGGACTTTAAGCTGGTGTTGTAAGCCTTCTTACTGTGCCCACCCCAGTCCAATGCTGGCATCTCCACACCGTGACTTAATTAGTGATATGAGCAAAATAACTAGATATAGTAATGCTGACCTTCATGCTATCTAATCCCACAGGCTTTTCCTGATCATATCAAGCAAAACAACATTTGGTCACGCAAAAGCAAGCACATTTATCTTGCTGCTGAATGCCAGGATCTGTTCGCACATAGGAAATTGGTCCCACTGTTGCTATCGTCAAAGAAGGGCTATATATTCATTCAGACAGACAAACCAATATACACCCCCAGTGAAACCGGTGAGTACTGCCATGTAATGCTGCACACATTTCAGCATGAGAGCAAAGGTTGGGTGCTGAATGGGTTAGCAGAGGCAATATTCTGCCGGTCCAATAATAAAGTGTTACAAACATTGGACGCAAGAAAGGACATTGGTAAACATGTGTCTTGGGTGGTAACATTACATGACCGGGTATAGGCGGGGATAGGGCCAGGATAGGATGGTCTGTCAAAGAGTTGGTGGAGACTTGATGGGCTGAAAGGCCTCCTTCTGCACTGTAGTAATTCCATGATTCTATGATCATTATAGTAGCAGCCATTAGTTATGCTTTCATCCAAGATTGAGATCACTTGCCTTCAACCAAACTCGTGATGAACTGACGATAATCCCCAGGTTAGTACCATTCTGCCATGAATATTTGCCTGGGGAAAAAATTTGATTGCAAAACAAAGCAAACATTTTAGTGAAATAGGTGAAAGAGAAAACCTTGGCCTCAACAGATAAGATTTTTTTTTTCATTCATGTGTGTCTGAACTCCCACTTACCTGAAGAAGGGGCAGCTCTCCGAAAGCAAGTGGCATTTGCTACCAAATAAACCTGTTGGACTTTAACCTGGTGTTGTGAGACTTCTTACTGTGTCCCTGGCTGGCCAGTATTTATCGCCCTTAGAGGGCAGTTGAGTGTCAACCACATTGCTGTGGCTCTGGAGTTACATGTAGGCCAGACTGGGTAAGGACGGCAGATTTCCTTCCCTAAAGTGACATTAGTGAACCAGATGGCTTTTTCCGACAATCAACAATGGTTTCATGGTCATCGGTAGATTCTCAAGTCCAAATTTTTTTTATTGAATTCAAATTCCATCATCCTGCCATGGCAGGATTCGAACCTGGATCCCCAGATAATCAGTTGAGTTTCTGGATGAATCGACCAGGGATAATATCACTAGACCATCGCCTCTCCTTTGGGCAATAGTTAAGAGGACATGACTTAAAAGGAATTGAAATAGCGTCAGGGCCATCCTTTGGGAAAATTGGGCAAAAGAATAATTGGCTGAGGTGCAAAATGCGGTTCCCACTCGCTACATTTTATGCTAGATCAGAGTCAAAATCCAACCCATTGGCAACAGTGCTGTATAACAGCTCTTGGGGAAAACTCCACTCCTGTATAATTTTCTAGCAATTTATTGAAGTGAAAATATCACAAAGCAAGACCAGCATTTGTTGCCCGTCCCTGGTCAAATATAATTGACACACGTAATTGCCTTGAATTGAGAGGGATGCTGGGCCATTTAATAGTCAACTGCATTGCTGTGAATTGGGAGTGATACGTAGGTCAGGTTACGTACCGCACAGAGCTGCATAAAAGTTTACAATGGGCAACCTTTATCCCCCATGGTGCAAGGGAAGGTGCTGGCGAGTAATGCAGTCTGGGGAACCGGGTTCCAAAAGCACATGGCGGGTAGTGAAATTTGAATTCAATGAAGCAATTAGTGAAGTAAACATAGTAAATTGCCCCTTAGTGTCAGGGGGATTAGCAGGGTAAATAAGTGGAGTTATGGGGATAGGACCTGGATGGGATTGTGGTCAATGCAGACTCGATTGGCCAATTGGCCTCCTTCTGCACTGTAGGGATTCTATGATTCTATGAAATCTGGAAGTAAAAACGTCATAATGACTATGTCCTTAAAAACCCATCTGGTCCACTGATGCCCTTTAGGGAAGAAAATCTGACCTACATATGACTCCCGATTCACGGCAATGCAATTAATCGTTAAATGGCCCAGCATGCCTCTCAGTTCAAAGCAATTGTAGGTGTCAGTTATATTGGATTAGGGATAGGCAGCAGATGCTGGTACTGATTGTGCTGCCTGAGCGAGAACAAAAGGACCCGGCAGTAACTGTGGAGAGAGGAATAGAATAACATCTTCAGGCCCGTCCACTTTAATCACAAATTGGTGCTAAAATTCCCTCAGCATTGCTTTTATTTAACAACCGATTTAGTCTGAAATAGAGAGTCATCTGGATAAGGACATGCATGGGTGGGGTGGGATGGGGAACAAGGTAGGGGGTGTAAAATGGATGGTGCAGCAATTGTTCCCCGTTCAATATTCTGTTCCATTGACTTCCATAGAATGGAGAATGAAGGAGTGCTATAGCAGGCATCAAAAGCAATCCCGTTTATTTGTCGTCTCCGCTTGTGTTCAATTTTATACCCACTGATGTTAAAAAATAAATGTCTTGTACGCTAAACAGTGGCATCTCGTTGATTAGTCCGGCTTGCTGCTCTGTACTATTCAAATCAATGGGATTGAATATCCAGCCAGGTTACAATTGGTGACAGAATGAATGCCGCCATTATATGGCTACTGCACAAGACGTATTTCTTCCCTGTAGATTCCATTTATGAAGCGTCACCTTGCAGCCAGGCATACTATAAAACCCATGGTGACTGAAAAAGCTGAATGACACTTATGTAAACCGTGTTTGTTTCTCGTTTAGCCAATACCATCGCTCATGGTGTGACCATTCTCGTTCTTTTTTTGTGCAGTGAAATACAGGATCTTTACTTTGGATCATTATATGAGACCAGTGACAGCGAATATTGAAGTAACCATATACGTGAGTATCTTTGGAATTATGAGTTATCAGAAATGGATCACGATGGCTCAGTGGGTGGCGTGGCTACTTCACAGCGTCAGGGATCCGGGTTTGATTCCCGGCTTGGGTCACTGTCTGTGCGGAGACTGCACGTTCTCCCTGTGTCTGCGTGGGTTTCCTCCGGGTGCTCCTGTTTCCTCCCACAGTCCAATGATGTGCGGGTTAGGTTGATTGGCCATGTTACTGCGTTACCATTGCGTGACCACTTACTGCGCAGACCACGTGCCTGCGTGGGTTTCCTCCGGGTGCTCCAGTTTCCTCCCACGTCCGAAAGACGTGCAGGTTAGGTGCTAAATTCTCCCTCAATATACCCGAACAGGCGCGGGAGTGTGGCGACGACAGGATTTTCACAGTAGCTTCATTGCAGCGTTAATGCCAGCCTATTTGTGACATTAATAAATAAATTTTAATGGATGATGGATTGGAGCAGTGAAATTGAGAACAACAACTTCCATTTATGTATCACCTTTCACCAAATATGGGCGGCACGGTTACACAGTGGTTAGCACTACTGCTTCACAGCTCCAGGGACCTGGGTTCGATTCCAGGCTTGGGTCACTGTCTGTGTGGAGTTTGCACATTCTCCCCGTGTCTGCGTGGGTTTCCTCCGGGTGCTCCGGTTTCCTCCCACAGTCTGAAAGATGTGCTGGTTAGGTGCATTGACGCGAACATGCGTGTGGCGACTGGGGGATTTTCACAGCAACTTCATTGCAGTGTTAATGCAAGCCTTGTGACTAATAAATAAACTTTTAAAACAAAAAAAAAACTTTATGATTTATTGAGTATTATTCTGTAATTTACTTGTAATCAAATACAAACTGGAGAGTCAAATGCAAGCAACACAGATGAATTCACACATTGAACACATTCCATTCCCTTACTAGAATTCCAAAAATGTGCAATTCCCCGGTTTGTTCGTGCGATCTGGTAAAGTGTTCAAACGGCAGTTAAAGATCCCGGATATCGCAGAGTAAGTCATGAAATTATTTTGGGACTTCCACTCGGCACATGCATTTACTGAACACGTTTTGTTTTTAACGAAAATGATAAGATGCTTCAGATCTGGTGATTATCCTGCTCAGAGGTCGTTGTTGGAGAAGTGAGTTCAGAAACAACGGCCAGCATTTTGCAGTCTCGTGGACAGCGGGAATGGAGAATTTGACGCTCAGCCGAAATTGCGTTCACTGCAGCGTGACCGGCCAATCCCAGCCACGGATGAGGTCGGAAATCTCATTGGACATCAGCAACCACAGATTTTACCAGCAAACTAAAATATTACCACTAACATTTCGATCATTAGATTGTTAAAACTGTAAACCGATAAAAATTAAGTCCTTCCATGCCTGATACCCGCCATGGAGTCTGGGTATTTTTATCGACCGATTTAATCAATGTTTGTTTTAATGATTTAAGCTTCTTTTGCCATTTGCTTTTGTTTGATGCAGTGTCCCTTTAAGGGACTGTTACCTTTAACTTACCCCTTAGTTTGTCTAACTTAGTTTAATTGGCTTAACTCAAAATAGTACACAAGTGAAGCAGTGTGCTCATTGGAACATGTGAGGAAGATTTAAAGAGCTCAGGGAAAGCACTTGGTCAGTGCTGGTGACATGCTGGCCCATGTGCGATGTACTTGTTGGAACTTGAACCCCCTCCTGAACCGCATATTAAGAAAATTCCGTTTGGGGAATTAAAAATCTTATTGTCCATTTGGGCAACCGCTAATTTAAGCGACAAGTTAAAGGACAAGGTTTGTTTGACAGTAAAAATAAATATGGGCTCATTATTACCAGCGCTGAAAGCTGCTCTTGGGCCGGACCAAACTTACCATCAACAGATCCAGGCAGCTGGCAACCAAGGATGTCTGTCTACCCATCTCCCATAGCTACATTCATGGCAGGGTGTCCCTTGGAGTACACAATGTCTGCTGGCACCATCGAGGCCTTCCATGCCTGATAGGCACCGTGGAGACTGGGGCGTTTTATCGATCTCATGAATCAAATTATGGTTTAATGTTTTTAGCCTCCTTTGTGATTTGTTTTTTTGTTTGATGCAGTATTCGTTTAAGGAGCTGCTGCTTTGATTTGTCCCTTAGTTTGTTTAATTTAGTTTCATTTAGGGTGGCACGGTTATACAGTGTTTAGCACTGCACCCCACAGCGCCAGGGACACGGGTTCGAATCCGATCTTGGGTAACTGTCTGGTTGGAGTTTGCACGTTCTCCCCGTGTCTCCATGGGCTTCCTCTGGGTGCTCCGGTTTCCTCCAAACCGGTCCAAAGATGTGCAGGTTAGGAGGATTGGTCGTGCTAAATTGCCACTCTGTGTCAAAAGATGTGTGGTTTTGTGGATTGGCCATGGTAAATGCGCAGAGTTACAGGGATGGGGCCGAGGGGCAGGCCTGGGTGGGATGCTCTTTTGGAGAATCAGTGCAGACCCATTGGGCCGAATGGCCTCTTTGTGAAATGTAGGGATTCTGTGAATTGGTTGAGCCTAATTATCATATGTATTCTCATAACTGATCAGTAGAATATTGAGACAATCGCATCTTGAATGCCAGGAGCAGAGAACGTACATCTAAAAATATAATTCTCATCAACTTGTAAGGGACTAGACATCAGCGGGCCTGTTTAATTGTGGCTGATATAATAAGTCGATTTAATGTCATCACTTAAGCCGAATTTCTGCACTTTTCCTAACATTCATCTGTAACCGTTATAAGATCAAGTCGGGGAAAGCACTGAATATTTTTCAATGTTTACTTTTCCTTAACAGGCCCGGAATTTGGAGAATTGAGGCGCAGTTTAGCGAATTGCCAATGTCCATGGTATCAACGAAGTTTGAGGTCAAGGAATTCGGTAACATTATTTTAGAACTCTTAAATAGACAGGGAAAATATGGACTAGTTTTCATTGTTCCAGTCGCACTTTTCATACCCATGTTACACGATCACATTTTTTGATGGCAATACATTGTTGCAAAGTAACTTTATATCCACAGTCTATAAAGTTAAGGGGGAGAATAATATCAATAAAACAGTTGCCCTTTTATTTATATCCATGTCTCGTTACAACCTCAACTTTATTTCCTTGGAGATTAAAGTTCATGAATTGAACTTTTATCTATGTGTCTCTGGACATGAATTGCAGAAAGTAGGTACGCAGGTACAACATGTGATTAAAAAAAGGCAAATGGGGTGTTAGCATTTATTGTAAAAGGACTAGAATATAAAAATAGAGAAGTGTTGTTGCAATTGATTTGATTTGATTTATTATTGTCACATTCATTAACATATAGAGAAAAGTATTATTTCTTGTGCGCTAGACAAAACATATTGTTCATAGAGAAGGAAACGAGAGAGTGCAGAATGTAGTGTTACAGGATAGGATGTTGGTGAGACCACATCTGAAGTATCATGCCCAGTTTTGGTCTCCTTATTTGAGGAAGGATGTGGTGGTACTGGAGGCAGTTCAAAGGAGGTTCAGCGCATTGATTCCGGGGATTGCTGCATGAGGAGAGATTAAACAGTTTGGGCTTGTACTCGCTGGAGTTGAAAAGGATCAGGGACGACCTGATTGAAATCCTATAACGGAGTGATAAGGTAAACGTAGACCAATGGATGCCCTTGTGGGGCAATCTAGAACAAGAGGTCACGGGTATAGATTGAGAGGCAGTAGATTTAAAACTGAGATGAGGAGGAACTACTTCTCGCAGAGGATGGTGAATTTATGGAACTCACTGCCCCATAGCGCAATGGAGTCTGAATCATTAAATGGTTTCAAGAAGGAGATAGATATATTTCTGATAAAATAAATGGGTTAAAGCAATATGGGGAACAGATAGGGAGCTGGATTTGAGACAGGGAGAGATCAACCATGACCTGATTGAAGGGAGGAGCAGGCTTAAAGGGCTAAATTTGTCTGCTTTTGCTCCTAATTCCCATGTTACTATGTTTACAGACTGGGAAACATTGTGAGGTATCAGCACAGAGTCTCAATCCATCTCCATATTTTAATCGCCATTGAAATAATTGGAAATGTAGGTCAGGCGGTATGTGAACTGATGTGCGATTCACTGCCATTTTGTTTTCAACTGGCGAAACAAACGAACGTGAATCCAAACAAGGCGAAACTTCACTTTGAAACTCCACATATTCCCTGATAAGGCTCTTTCCAGGTACCCAGTTGGCCATCTGTACCATCTACAAGACGCACCACAACTCACCTTTCCAAACTTTCCAAACCCATCACCTCCACCATCCAGAGTGACAAGGGCAACAAATGCATGGGAACACTTCTGCCTGTGAGGTCCCTTCCAAGACACTCACTATCCTGACTTGAAACTACACCTCCGTTCTTTCACTGTCACCAGGTTACAAACGGGGAACATCATCTCAATCAGTAATATCGACTGCACCACGTGGACTGCAGTGATCCAAGAAGGTGGCTCATCAACTGTCCATCTGTCCATCCATCCTTCGGTATATCCAACCATCCATTCATCCATCCATCTGTCCTTCTGACCAGCTGTGTGTCCATCCATCTATCCATCCATTCATCCATCTATCTGTCCTTCCGACAGTCCATCCTTCCATCCATTTATCCATCCATCTGTCCACCTGTCCATCCATCCTTCGGTCCATCCGACCATCCATTCATCCATCCATCTGTCCTTCCGACCGTCCATCTGATGATCCACTGTCCATCCATTTAATTATCCATCTGTTCACCCATCCATCCATCCTTCAGTCTGTCCAACTGTCCATCCATCTGTCCTTCCATCCATCCATCCACTCAGCTACGCACCCATCAACCAGCCACATCAGCGAAAATGTGTAGATAATGTGTGTCTCATCATGAAAACAATGATGAGGTCATAACACTAGATGTCCCTGTTTGTTACGTGAAGGGGAGCACAGACCATGGCAAAGGCTTTTGTACTCAGGGTGGCATTGTTAAGGGGTGGTATCATACTGTCTGCCATTATAGATCTGGTTAGTTTACCGTCCCATTGAATGCAATGGAAATCAGCACTCAGAAATATGCATATTGGACTCTAAGTTTAATATTACTGAAGTTGGGATAACCACCCATAGATTTTTTTTCAAGTAGCCATGTTGTCCATTGCAATGCCAAGGCAAGTCTATTTCAAATTCATTTGTGCATTCCTTAATGAAGAACGTCAATAGTATCATATGAATATCATAATAGAATATAACCATCTATTTGGGGTATGTTAGGTATTCTTTGGGTAGTTCCATGCTTGCGTGATAATGTGGGATATGTGATATCAGTTCGACATTCTCTTGAGCAGAATAGAAAGGCAAACGATGGAGGTGTGTATAACCCATGGATGATCCATTATCGTCCATTTTGGATTATCGCCAGAAATTAAAATTACATTCAGCCGTTTTGTGGTTCATATTGTAAGTAGGGAATGTAAGCAGACTGGGCAGTTTAATGCTTAAATTAGCAGCTCCTCAATGCAAGAATTGCATTGTCCATTATGTTCAGGGACTATACTTGACTTAATCATCTTTCAAAGTTCTCCCCAGCTTCAAGGTCGAGGTGAAGTCAGCTGAAATGTTTTACCTTATAACAAGCGAGGAATTCGAATTCACAATTTCAGCAGAGTGAGTATAATATCGTTATCTGGTTCAATTCTCCTACAATATCCTGCCTGCTTCCTATGTTTGCTTTGGAAATAGAAAGAAGTCTCACAACACCAGGTTAAAGTCCAACAGGTTTTATTTGAAATTGCGAGCTTTCGGAGCGCTGCCCCTTCATCGGTGAGTGGAGAGGTAGGTTCATAAACATGCCATATATAGGCAAAGACACAATTGCAACATCGTTAAATCATGCTTTGGAAATGGAATTCAACTATTTGAGATAATGCAATTGGAGAGGGCTAACAAGGTAAACACTTACACTGTGAATGCTAAGACCCTGGAGAGTACTGAAGATCAGAGGGATTTTGGAATGCATATCTACAGATCCCTGAAGTTGTCAGGGGAGGTAGATAGGTGGTTAAGAAAGTATATAGGATATTTGTCGATACTCGCCGAGGCATAGTGTACAAGGGCAGGAAGGCCATACTGGAACTGTATAAAATGGTAGTTCGGCCACAACAGTTGCACTGCGTGCATTTCTGGTCACCACATCATAGGAAGGATGTGATTGCACTGGAGAGAGTGCAGAGGAGATTCGCCAGGATACTGCTTGGCCTGGAGGGTCTGAGCTATGAGGAAAGATTCTATAGGCTGGGGCCGTTTTCCTTGGAGAAGTGAAGATTGAGAGGGGAGCTGATGGAGGTGTATAGGAGCATGAGGGACAAATAGGATGGATAGGAGGGCACCTTTTCCATTAGTAGATGGGTCAATAACTGGAGACACAGATTTAAGGTAAAAGGTAGAAGGCTAAGAGGGGGATTGAGGAGAAACTTTTCACCCAGAGGGT
This sequence comes from Mustelus asterias, assembly GCF_964213995.1. NCBI lineage: Eukaryota > Metazoa > Chordata > Chondrichthyes > Carcharhiniformes > Triakidae > Mustelus > Mustelus asterias. Next base: position 20,349,665 of record NC_135808.1, on the reverse strand, counting down.
GGTGAGAATCTGGAACTCACTGTCTGAAAGGATGGTTGAGTCAGAGACTCTCGTTACATTTAAGAAGTATTTAGATATTCATTTACACTGCTGTAACATCCAGGGCTATGGGCCAAGCACTGGAAAGGGGATTAGTGCAGTCAGATCTTTGTTGACCGGGGTGGATATGATGGGCCGAATGGTCACTTCCTGTGCTATCCATGTCTAAGAATCTAAAATAAATCTATGAACGAAAATCAAGAAAGTTCTGAAACAGGCGGCCATAGTTAAAACCTGACTCTCAAACTGATGGGAGTTGAAAATCAGCCCTACTCGGTATGATCTGAGGCTGTCCGGAAATTTGATTTGATTTATTATTGTCACATGTATTGAGATACAGTGAAAATTATTGTTTCTCACATGCTATAGAGACAGAGCATACTGTTCATAGAGTACATAGGGGAGAAGGAAAGGAGAGGGTGCAGAATGTTGTGTTACAGTCATAGCTAGGGTGTAGAGAAAGATCAGCTTAATATATGATAGGACCATTCAAACGTGTGGGCAGCACGGTGGCAGAGTGGTTAGCACTGCTGCCTCACACAGTAAGAAGTTTCACAACACCAGGTTAAAGTCCAACAGGTTTATTTGGTAGCACAAGCCACGAGGTTTCGGAGCGCTGCCCCTTCATCAAATGAGTGGGAGTTCTGTTCACAAACAGGGTATATAAAGACACAAACTCAATTTACAAAATAATTGTTGGAATGCGAGTCTATACAGGTCATCAAGTCATAAAGGTACAGACAATATGAGTGGAGAGAGGGTTAAGCACAGGTTAAAGAGATCCAGGCTCCAGGTAAGAGTGTTCTCTTCCTATTGGGGAACACTTCAGCGGTCACTGGCATTCGGCCTCTGATCTTCGGGTAAGCGTTCTCCAAGGCGGCCTTCACAACACCAACAGCGCAGAGTCGCTGAGCAGAGACTGATAGCCAAGTTCCGCACACATGAGGACGGCCTCAACCAGGATCTTGGGTTCATGTCACACTCTCTGTAACCCCCATGACTTACCTGGGCTTGCAAAATCTGACTAACTGTCCTGGCTGGAGACAATACACATCTCTTTAACCTGTGCTTAACCCTCTCTCCACTTACATTGTCTGTACCTTTAAGACTTGATTACCTGTAAAGACTCGCATTCCAACCATTATTTTGTAAATTGAGTTTGTGTCTTTATATGCCCTGTTTCTGAACAGAACTCCCACTCACCTGACGAAGGGGCAGCGCTCCCAAAGCTAGTGGCTTGTGCTACCAAATAAACCTGTTGGACTTTAACCTGGTGTTGTGAGACTTCTTACTGTGTTTACCCCAGTCCAATGCTGGCATCTCCACATCATGGCCTCAAACAGTGCCAGGGACCTGGGTTCAATTCCGGCCTCGGGTGGCTGTCTGTGTGGTGTCTACACATTCTCCCTGTGTCTGTGTGGGTTTCCTCCAGGTGCTCCGGTTTCCTCCCACAGTCCAAAGATGTGCAAGATCGCTGGATTGGTCACGTAGTGTCAGGGGGACTAGCAGGGTAAATACATGGGTTATGGGGATAGGGCCTCAGTGGGATTGTTGTTGTGCAGACACGAGGGGCTGAATGGACCCCTCCTACATTATAGGTATTCTATGGTTCTATGAAAAGTTTGATGACAGCAGGGAAGAAGCTGTTCTGAGTCTGTCGTTACGTGCTTTCAGACTTTTGTATCTTTTTCCCGTCAGGAGAAGGTGGAAGAGAGAATGTCCAGGGTGTGTGGGGTCTTTGATTATGCTGGCGGCTTTTCTGAAGCAACAGGAAGTGCAGACAGAGTCAATGGATGGGAGATTGGGTTGCGCAATGGACTGGGCTTCGTTCACAATCCTTCTAGTTTCTTGTGGTCTTGGTCAGAGCAGGAGCCATACCAAGCTGCGATACATCCAGAAAGAATGCTTTCTATGGTGCATCTGTAAAGAATTGTGAGAGTTGGAGTGGAGATGCCAAATTTCCTTAACCTCCTGAGAAAGTAAAGGCGTTGGTGGTCTTTCTTAACTATAGTGTCAGTGTGGGGGGTCCAGGACAGGTGGTTGGTGATCTGAACACCTAGAAACTTGAAGCTTTCCACCATCTCCACTTCATCACCATTGATGTCGATAGGGGCATGTCCTCCACCATGCTTCCTGAGGTTGATGACTATCTCTTTCATTTTATTGACATTGCGAGAGAGATTATTGTCGTTGCACCAGTTCACCATATCAGATCTGACCCACTACACTGGTGTCATTAGCAAACTGGAAAATGGAGTTGGGCAGAATTTGGCCACAGTCATAAGTGTATAAAGATAGTGGTAATGCTTTGGAAAGAACATGTCAGTATTCACCTCCCGAATGTGGGCATGAGCTTTGTTCTCAAGCTGACCCACCTCTCCCATTGACCATCCTCCCGTTGGATAGGGAATTCAGGCTTTCAATGAAGCAAGGATCTATTTATCAAAATTTTCTTTTTCAAGTTAATTGAGCCAAATCTGACAAGACATTAGACAGACACTAAGCTAAATCTCTGAGATTATGGAAAAATGAAAGAAAAACAGAAAATTCACTGAATACTCGGCAGATTGGCTGCATCAGTGTTGAGAGGCACAAAGTTACATTTCAGGTCTGCGTCCTATCATCAGAAATCAGAACACAGACGTATAATGTTAACTCCGCTTCTCTCTCTGCGGATATTGCCTGAGCTCGTTATAGTTTTATACAAACACTTCGGGAACAGTGATTAGCACTGCAGCCTCGCAGCACCACAGACCCGGGTTCGATTCCCGCTTGGATCACTGTCTGTCTGGAGTCTGCACGTTCTCCCCATGTCTGCGTGGGTTTCCTCCAGGTGCTCCTGTTTCTTCCCACAGTCCAAAGATGTGCGGATTAGGTGGCTTAATGATACTAAATTGCCCCTTAGCGTCAGGAGCACTAGCTGAGTAAAGTAAAGTAAGAGTTTATTTATTCGTCACAAATAAGGCTTACATTAACACTGCAATGAAGTTACTGTGAAATTCCCCTAGTCGCCATAGTCCGGCTAGGATAAATGCATTGGATTATGGGGATAGAGCCTAGTGGGATTGTTATCAGTGTACATTCGATGGGCTGAATGGCCTCCTTCTGCACTATACGTTTCTATGATTCTATGAACTCAGCATAGACGAAGATGAAGAAGTTCCTTCTCAACTAAGGGGGAGCAAATTTAGGACTGAATTGAGGCTGAACTTCTTCACACAAAGGGTTGTGAATTTGTGGTATTCTCTGGCCAGTGAAGTAGTTGAGGCTACCTCATTGAGTGTTTTTAAGGCAAGGATAGATAAATTTCTGAACAGTAAAGGAATTAAAGGTTATGGTGAGCGGGCGGGTAAGTGGAGCTGAGTCAACGAAAAGACCAGCCATGATCCTGCTGAATGGCTGAACAGGTTGGAGGGGCCAGATGGCCTACTCCTGCTCCTAGTTCTTATGTTTCATGAGCCAAAGCCAAAACTGTTGAGTTGTGTTTCTCTGTTGGGATTTTTTTATTCAGTTGATGTCTGGTACATTTCAAGTAACGCACCTCTGGGTATCTGTTAAAGCTACACATACGGAGAAAGAGTGGACGGAATGGCATATGTGAGATTTGGAGTTATTGATGAAACAGGCAAACTTGAATACCTGCGGGGCCTGGAACAACAGCTGCAGGTGAGAGCTTCCCCACCGCCCACCTTCAGAAACTAGCGGGATTCAGCAAAAAAGACTACATGAGAAATGGGAATTTATTATAATTTTAACAAGAAAGTTAGTGTTAGCAGGTTGCACAGGTTTAATAATTGGTAGATATCTTGGCCTTAATAAATAAACACCGTTGTTGGAATACAAAGGGAGAAGGGATACCATCGAACTCCCAGATGTGGGAATGTAAACCTAGACCGAAAAGCTCCCTTTCGTGTCAGGGACACACATTCTGCAAGGGTTATGATCTTCCAGACCCACAGCTTTGCGATCACTTATTTTAATCAAGGTGTGTGACTTCAAATCCAGGGCACCTGAGGCGCTACAGCAGAATTCTTAATATATAGTCAGCCTAAGTAGTAGTACAACGGGCTGCGATTTCCCTTTGGGATGAAAAGGCAGCAAGGTGGCATAGTGGTGAGCACTGCTGCCTCACAGTGCCAGGGACCCGGGTTCAATTCCACCCTCGGGTGACTGTGTGGAGTTTGTATGTTCTCCCCGTGTCTGTGTGGGTTTCCTCCGGGTGCTCCAGTTTCCTCCCACAGCACAAAGATGTGCAGGTCAGCTGGATTGGCCATGCTAAATTGCCCCTTAGTGTTAGGGGATTAAAAGGGTGGTTACGGAATTAGGGCCTGGGGGGATTGTGGTCAGCACAAACTTGATGGGCCAAATGGCCTCCTTCTGCACTGTAGGATTCTATGATTCGAAGTGTTGAATCAGTCGCCTGAATTTGTTGGGTCATAAAATTGGCAGGGCATTTGATTTGATTTATTATTGTCATATGTAAGTATACAGTGAAAAGTATTGTTTCTTGCGTGCTACACAGACAATGCATACTCTGCATAGAGTACATAGGGGAGAAGGAAAGGAGAGGGTGCAGAAGGTAATATTACAGTCATAGCTCGGGTTTAGAGAAGGATCAGCTTAATATAGGTAGCATTCAAAAGTCTAATGGTCAAAAATGTAAAATGGATGATCGATTTGTCCTCCCTAGTTTTAAGCTACTGCCCTTGACTTATTTCCACCGGAGTTTGTTTGAGGTTATACAGTAAATGGTGGAACCCTTAGGAATATTGACAGGCAAAGCGATCTGGGCATATTTGTCCATGGATACTGAAAGTGGCAATGCAGGTGGATAAGGTAGTCAAGAAGCCATATGGCATGCTTGCCTTCATCGGTCAGGGCATTGAGTATAAAAATTTGCAGGTTAAGCTGCAGTTGTACAGAACCTTAGTTCAGCCTCATTTAGAATTGTGTACAATTCTGGTCACCACACTACCAGAAGGATATGGATGCTTTGGAGAGGGTACAGAAGAGGTTTACCAGGATGTTGCCTGGTCTGGAGGGTGTTAGCTATGAGCAGAAGTTGGATCAACTCGGTTTGTTCTCACTGGAATGGCGGAGGTTGAGGGGCGGTCTGATATGAGTGGCATGGACAGAGTGAATAGTCAGATGCTCTTTCCGAGGGTAGAAAAGTCAAGTATTAGGGACATAGGTTTATGGTGCGTGGGGAAAAGTTTAGAGGAGATGTGCGAGACAAGTCTTTTACACAGAGGGTGGTGAATGTTTGGAACGCGCTGCCCGGGGAGGTGGTAGGAGCAGGTACATGGCAGCATTTAAGGGCAACTAGATGAATACATGAATAGGATGGGAATGGAAGGATATGGACTCCATAAGTGCATACGGTTTTAGTTTAGGCAGGCATCATGATCGGCGCACGCTTGGAGGGCCGAAGGGCCTGTTCCTGTGCTGTACTTTTCTTTGTTCTTGCTCTTTGTCCTTGTTTGTTAATTGGCTCGTTGACTGGGCATCCACCCAGGTATCTTATGAATTTATGCATTAGAATCTGACAGAAACTCTGACCTTGGGAGAATTCATTACCAAGGCTCAAGAGGCACATCTGAAATTCCACATTTGAACAATTGCTTTAAGTCCAGTTGAAGTTGAGGTTCTCACATTAAATTCTGAATCTAAGATCATTGATATTTAGAGGGCACAGCCTGGTAAGCCATACAGTGGCCCGGGACCAGGAGGAAACACTTGAGAGAAAATAAAGACCATTGAATTAGATTGGGCTAATATGCATTTTGATTCTCACTTATAGCTCAAGAAAGGAGTGGCGGAATCTTTCCTAGAAACTGAAGAACTCTTCGAGAAGATCAAACCTTTGCAAGCAAATGATCTGGTGGGGCACAATTTCTACATGGCGGTAACTGTTTTTGAAACAGCAAGTAAGTGATTCTTTCCAACTTTCGATCGCTTCCATCAGTCATTCTGAAGATGTGGCCCAAACTGCGGTGGAGCCACCGACTATCCTCCCATAACTGCATTGAAGTATTCTGTCCGTGTGGCAATTCCCCACAACCATAGGAGAGCAATGAAAGGGGGGGCGGGAGGTGGTGGAGGGCAGAAGGGGAGGCAGAACCTGAGCTGGCTTCATGCCGAAAACAGTGCCATGTCATATTTAGGCACCTCAGGGGCCTGTACAAGTTGCTGATCCTGCCATTTTTGACAGGATGGACCAGGTGACAGGAATCGCGTTCACAGCGGCAGAGTTGATCACAGTGGACTTTTCTTGAAACCATACACCTACATCTCATAAACGAGTGAATTGTCTGCGTGGAGTTTGCACATTCTTCCCACGTCTGCGTGAGTTTCCTCCGGGTGCTCCGGTTTCCTCCCACATTCCAAAGATGTGCAGATTAGGTGGATTGACCATGCTAAATTGTCCCGACATGTGGAGGTTAGGGGGAATTAGTGGGGTAAGTACAAGGGGTTAGGGGGATAGGGCCTGGGTAAAATGCTCTGTGGAGGATGGGTGCAGACTCAAATACATAAATAGGATGGGAATAGAGGGATACGGTCCCCGGAAGGGTAGGGGGTTTTAGTTAAGTCAGGCAGCATTGTCGGTGCAGGCTTGGAGGGCCAAAGGGCCTGCTCCTGTGCTGGAATTTTCTTTGTTCTTTGTTCAATGGGCCGAATGGCCTCCTTCTGCACTGAAAGCATTCGATTAATCTTATAAACACGTTTCTGACTTTCTAACTTGCACCACAGAGACTGCAGTGATTCAAAAGGCAGCTCAAAAGCCACCTTCTCAAAGACAATTAGGGTTGAGCAATAAAGGCTGGCCAAGCCAATGATGCTCAAATTCCGTGAATGATGTTTTTTTGAAATAAACTACCTTTCCGGAATGAAATCTACCTTCCTTACCTGGTCTGAAGACCATATGACTCCAAAACCTACAGCAATGTGAAACTGCCCTCTGCAATGGCCCAACAAGCCACTCAGTTCAAGTGGGCAGTTACGAATGGGCAACAAATGCCCATCTTGTCAGCGATGTGGGCATCCCATGAAAGAATTGAGAAGAAAAATTGCAGCAAAATTAATGGCCGCCGACTCATGATAGTACTTGTTCCTCGTATTTACATCCACTGGCATGGCATCCAATGACAGAAACATAGAAATAATATGGAGACGGAGTCTTGCCTGATTAATTTTGAAATGTGTCCATCATTAATAAATTTCTCTCCAAAGTTGAATTCTGGCTGAATTGACTGGACAAAATTAAAATGACTGCAACCAAACTTAAACATTAGGATTGCAATTAAATATCATTCATGAAAATTACAGAAAAATATCAGTATCTTGAATTAAAATGACTATTCATTGATGGGATATGGGGCATCGCTGGCTGGCCAGCATTTATTGCCCATCCCTAGCTGCTCCTGTTGGGCAGTTGAGAGTCAACCACATTGCTGTGGCTCTGGAGTCACGTGTAGGCCAGACTGGGTAAGGATGGCAGATTTCCTTCCCTAATAATGCAATGATGAATTAAAATACATGTACCCTGCTTTGTTCCTACAGGTGGCCAAATGGAGGAAATCGAAATCAAAAATATCAAGTTTGTCTCCTCGCCCTATGTGATCGATTTGACAAAGACAAGCGGCTACTTCGTACCTAAAGTTCCATTTCCTGTGCTGGTAAGTATGGATACAAAGGGTTTAAACAGTACCTAATCCATTTGGTCATATGGTTTTAGCTGGGGGAAGGGTAATTATGAGGCTATTAGGAGAGAATTAGGAAACATAGGTTGGACTAGGAGATTACAGGGACTGGGAACGTCCGACATGTGGAGTTTTTTCAAGGAGCAGCTACTGCGAGTCTGTGATAGGTATGTCCCTGTCAGGCAAGGAGGAATTGGTAGGGCTAGGGAACCGTGGTGCACCAAAAAAGTTTCTTTGTTGGTTAAAAAGAAAAAGGAGGCTTATGTTCGGATGAGACGTGAGCACTCGGGTAGTGCACTAGAAAGCTTTAGATTGGCTAAGAGGGAGTTGAAGAGCAAGCTTAGAAGGGCTAAAAGGGGACATGAGAAGACTTTGGCGGATAGGGTTAAAGAGAATCCTAAGGCGTTCTATAGGTATGTCAAGAACAGAAGGTTGGTTAGGGCAAGTTTAGGGCCAGTTATAGATGGCAGAGGGAAGTTATGTGTGGAACCGGAGGAGATTGGTGAAGCATTGAACCAATATTTCTCTTCGGTGTTCACGCAAGGGGACATGAATATAGCTGAGGAGGACACTGGGTTGCAAGGGAGTAGAATAGACAGTATTACAGTTGATAAGGAGGATGTGCAGGATATTCTGGAGGGTCTGAAAATAGATAAATCCCCTGGTCCGGATGGGATTTATCCAAGGATTCTCTGGGAGGCAAGAGAAGTGATTGCAGCGCCTCTGGCTCTGATCTTCAGGTCGTCGTTGGCCTCTGGTATAGTACCAGAAGATTGGAGGTTAGCGAATGTTGTCCCATTGTTTAAGAAGGGGAACAGAGACTTCCCCGGGAATTATAGACCGGTGAGTCTCACTTCTGTTGTCGGCAAGATGTTGGAAAAAATTATAAGGGATAGGATTTATAGTTATTTGGAGAGTAATGAATTGATAGGTGATAGTCAGCATGGTTTTGTGGCAGGTAGGTCGTGCCTTACTAACCTTATTGAGTTTTTTGAGAAAGTGACCAAGGAGGTGGATGGGGGCAAGGCAGTGGACGTGGTATATATGGATTTTAGTAAGGCGTTTGATAAGGTTCACCATGGTAGGCTTCTGCAGAAAATGCAGATGTATGGGATTGGGGGTGATCTAGGAAATTGGATCAGGAATTGGCTAGCGGATAGGAAACAGAGGGTGGTGGTTGATAGTAAATATTCATCATGGAGTGCGGTTACAAGTGGTGTACCTCAGGGATCTGTTTTGGGGCCACTGCTGTTTGTAATATTTATTAATGATCTGGATGAGGGTATAGTTGGGTGGATTAGCAAATTTGCTGATGACACCAAAGTCGGTGGTGTGGTAGACAGTGAGGAAGGGTGTCGTAGTCTGCAGGAAGACTTAGACAGGTTGCAAAGTTGGGCCGAGAGGTGGCGGATGGAGTTTAATGCGGAGAAGTGTGAGGTAATTCACTTTGGTAGGAATAACAGTTGTGTTGAGTATAGGGCTAACGGGAGGACTTTGAATAGTGTGGAGGAGCAGAGGGATCTAGGTGTATGTGTGCATAGATCCCTGAAAGTTGGGAATCAAGTAGATAAGGTTGTTAAGAAGGCATATGGTGTCTTGGCGTTTATTGGTAGGGGGATTGAATTTAGGAGTCGTAGCGTTATGTTGCAACTGTACACAACTCTGGTGCGGCCGCACTTGGAGTACTGTGTGCAGTTCTGGTCCCCACATTACAGGAAGGATGTGGAGGCTTTGGAGAGGGTGCAGAGGAGGTTTACCAGGATGTTGCCTGGTATGGAGGGGAGATCCTATGAGGAGAGGCTGAGGGATTTGGGATTGTTTTCGCTGGAAAGGCGGCGGCTAAGAGGGGATCTTATTGAAACATATAAGATGATTAGAGGTTTAGATAGGGTGGATAGTGATAGCCTTTTTCCTCTGATGGAGAAATCCAGCACGAGGGGGCATGGCTTTAAATTGAGGGGGGGTAGTTATAGAACCGATGTCAGGGGTAGGTTCTTTACCCAGAGGGTGGTGAGGGATTGGAATGCCCTGCCAGCATCAGTAGTAAATGCACCTAGTTTGGGGGCGTTTAAGAGATCCGTAGATAGGTTCATGGACGAAAAGAAATTGGTTTAGGTTGGAGGGTCACAGTTTTTTTTTTTAACTGGTCGGTGCAACATCGTGGGCCGAAGGGCCTGTTCTGCGCTGTAATGTTCTATGTTCTATGTTCTATGTTCTATATGTAACATAGCATAGCATACAAGGCTACAGAGCAAGTGCTGTAACAGATAGGGGTATAGTGGCCGGCGCAGACGTGTTGGGCCAAGTATGGGCAGCACGGTGGCACAGTGGTTAGTACTGCTGCCTCACAGCATTAGGGGCCCGAGTTCAGTTCCTGGCTTGGGTCACAGTCTGTGTAGAGTTTGCACATTCTCTCCATGTCTACGTGGGTTTCCTCCGGGTGCTCCGGTTTCCAAAAGACGTGTTGGTTAAGTACACTGGCCATGCTAAATTCTCCCTCACTGTACCCGAACAGGTGCCGGAGTGTGGCGACGAGGGGATTTTCACAGTCACTTCATTGCAGTGTTAATGTAAGCCTGCTTGTGACACTAATAAATATAAAATTATAAGATAAGGGTCTCTTTTTCTGGTGTAAAATTCTATGACTCTTAATGTTGTTGTGTTCAGTAAGGGGAGGAACATTGATCAGGAGAAACTAAACAATTATAAGCCATTCACCATCCTGACTTGAAAATATACCAGCCGTTCCTTCCCTGCAGCTGGGTCAAAATCCTGGAGTTCCCTCCCTAACAGCACTGTGGGTGTACCTGCACCACAGTGACTGCAGTGTTTCAAGAAGGCAGCTTCCCATCACCTTCTTAAAGGGCAATTAGTGATGGGCAGTAATTGATGAGGTAGGCAGCAATGCCCACATCCCATCAATTAATTTAAAGCAATATTATTGATGTGGGTCACTGTTACTGGCAAGAAAGTAATGGGTAGTTGGAGATTGACATTTCTTCAGCGCTGCCATTAACATGATGATTCCCAAATGTTCCAGCCTCACATTTCCGTTTGTCATGCAACATTCACACACCTTCCCTGAGGAATAGGGTAGATTTTCATTTAGGCACCATGAGCGGGCATGTTGGCGGGGAAAGGGTTAAGGGTTAAGGGTTAACCCGCAAATCTTCCCCCAGATTGAACGGGAATATGCCCACCGAATTCCTGGAATTTGGAGACCTAGCCCTATTTTAGTAGGAGCGGGTAGGGCAGATGTGCGAATCCCATCCATTGACGGTGGGCTGTGATTTAGACTCATACATCAGCTGTTTCATAGCAACTATCCCTGAGTCCACCACAATTCAGTGGCGGCCGACGGATTAAATGGCATTCGCATTCTCCGGAAGGCAGGGAGTTGGGCGTGCCGTGGGGTCATTCCCAATCAGAGCCCGATTGAGGATCAGAACTGCGAGATGGGTCACCGACAGTCATTCCCACGCCCTTGCCTTTGAGTCCACTCGGCCCCTTTCCCCTCTTCTTGCATTCCCATGCCCACAACTTACCTCCTCGCTGTCAACTACACCACTATTTTGTGTATCATCTGCCCCCTTCATCGGAGTCCAAATGGTCATCATGAACTGTCAGGATCAATGGATGGAGTACTGAACCCAGCAGAATCGCATTGACAACAGCTATCACCCTTTGCTTGCTGTAAGGAAGTCAATTTTGTATCTAATTTGCCTTGCTACTTTGGTGTCCGAGGAGCTTTTACTGATTCAACAGCCTGCCATGTGGGGACCTCGTCTAAAGCCTCGTTAATGTCCATGTAGACCAGGACCACTGCTCTCTGCAACCTTACATGCGAATCCTCAAAGAGAATTCAATCACAATAGTCAGACGAGGCCCTCCCTCAAAACTTCATGATGACTTCCCTCAGCAAATCTATACCTTTCTCAATGAGGCTTTACCCTGTCCTGTAGAAATGATTCCAATAATATGCCCGCAGTCCAAAGATGCGCGGGTTAGGTGCATTGGCCTTGCTAAATTGCTCCTGAGTGTCCTGGGATGCATAGGTTAGAGGAATTAACGGGGTAAGTATGTGGGTTACAAGGATAAGGCCGAGGTGGGATTGTTGTTGGTGCAGACTCGTTGGGTCGAATGGTCTCCTTCTGTATTGTCGGGATTCTATGATTCTTACCTAAGTAAAGATAACTGCCCTGTAATTGTTTGGGTTGTTCCTGCATCCCATTTTTAAACAAGGGTACAACTTTGAGAGTCCTACAATCCTCTGGCGCCACTCCTGGCAAGAAGTTTAACAACACCAGGTTAAAGTCCAACAGGTTTATTTGGTAGCAAAAGCCACACAAGCTTTCGGAGCTCCAAGCCCCTTCTTCAGGTGAGTGGGAATTCTGTTCACAAACAGGGCATATAAAGACACAGACTCAATTTTCATGAATAATGGTTGGAATGCGAATACTTACAGCGAATCAAGTCTTTAAGATACAAACAACGTGAGTGGAGAGAGCATCAAGACAGGCTAAAAAGATATGTATTGTCTCCAGACAGAACAGCCAGTCAAACTCTGCAGGTCCACTCGTGGTGCTCTGCAGGTCCACTCGTGGTGCTCTGCAGGTCCACTCTCTGCCACTCCTGGCGGCAGAGAGGATTGCAGTCTGGTGGTCAGAGCCACCGGTTTCCTCACTCGGTCCCTGAAACAACCTGGGACATAATAGGAATGAAGTATGAGCCAGAATAGGTAAAACACAGTCACGGCAGAAACACTCAAGGCACCAGCTGTCCGAGAAGATGGAGCAGTGTTTCTCATCTATGGACCTTAAACGCACTGTCGTGTGCAAAACATTGCCAAATGCCTGATCGAAATATGATGCACAGTTCAGTGAACATGCTTCACGGAAACAATATAGGACGACGGCTATATAAGAATAAGACTGAGAGCTGAAGTGACTTGGGGAGGGGATGGCCTAGTGGTGTGAACGCTAGACTAATAATCCAGAAACTCAGCTAATATTCTGGGGACCCGAGTTGTGCAATTTATAGAATCCTACAGTGAAGAAGGAGGCCATTCGGCCCATCTAGTCTGCACCAACCACGATCCTACCCAGGCCCTATCCACATAACTCCATGCTATTCCCCCCTTGACACTAAGGGGCAATTTAGCATGGCCAATCCACCTAACCCACACATCTTTGGACTGTGGGAGGAAACCGGAGCACCCGGAGGAAACCCGCGCAGACACAGGGAGAACGTGCAAACTCCACACAGACAGTGACCCAAGACGGGAACTGAACCCGGGTCCCTGGCACTGCGAGGCAGCCGTACTAACCACTGTGCCACCATGCCACCCATTTGAATTTAAATTTTAAAAATCTGGAATTGAGAATCTACTGATAACCATGTAAACCATTGCCGATTGTTGTAAAACCCATCTGTTCCACTGTTGTCCTTTAGGGAAGGAAATCTGCCATCCTTACCTAGTCTGGCCTACATGTGACTCGAGAGCCACAGCAACATGGTTGACTCTCAACTGCCCTTGGGCAAAGAGGGAGAGACAATAAATGCTGGCCAGCCAGTGACGCCCATGTCCCATGTATGAATAAAGAAAGGTTGAGAGGCAGTAGATTTAAAACTGAGTTGAGGAGGAACTACTTCTCACAGCCGCAGAGCGCAGTGGAATCTGAATCATTAAATGGTTTCAAGAGATAGATACAATTCTCATTTTGAAAAGGGTTAAAGGGACATGGGGAATAGGTGGGGAGGTGGATCTGAGACCAGGGGAGATCAGCCATGATCTGATTGAATGGCGGAGCAGGCTGGAAAGGCTGAATTTGCCAACTTCTGCTCCTAATCCCTATGTTCCTATGATGTGGAGATGCCGGCGTTGGACTGGGGTGGGCACAGTAAGAAGTCTCACAACACCAGGTTAAAGTCCAGCAGGTTTATTTGGAATCAGGAGCTTTCAGAGCGCTGCTCCTTCATCAGGTGAGCGGAAAGGTAGGTTTCATAAATAAGACATATGTAGCAAAGACACAATTCCAACCATTACCTTGCAATTATGTCTTTGCCTCTATATGCTGTGCTTGTGAAACCTACCTTTCCGCTCACCTGATGAAGTGCGCCGAAAGCTCGTTGGACTGTTGGACTTTAATCTGGTGTTGTGAGACTTTCTTCTATGTTCCTATGATTGGGAGCTTGGAATTATACCTGCAATGGAGCAGAATGTTCGACAAAGCTGAATGAGCCTTTGTAAAGGTGGCCAGACTGTGAGCGGCAAATACAACTTAATTTGTTGCGAGATTTACAAGACCACCATTGTTACAACAAGGACTGTTTTGGGCCCTGGCTGGTGAGAACAGAGTAAGTTCGAGGGCGCTATTGCAGCTCCTCCATCTGTTGTATGGAAAAATGCCTGGGGAAATGGAATGAGTGTTGAGGGTGAGGGAAGATTAGGCGAGGGTATCGCGGAGGGAATGGTTACTTTGAGGTTCTGAAAATGGAGGGGATTTTGCATTATACAGGGCCTTGGTGAGGCTACACCAAGAGCACTGTGTGCAGTTTTGATCTCCTTTTCTGAGGAAGGATATTCTTGCTCTCGAGGGAGTGCAGTGAAGGTTTACCAGGCTGATTCTGGGATGGCACAGTGGTTAGCACTGCTGCTTCACAGCTCCAGCGACCTGGATTCGATTCCCGGCTTGGGTCACTGTCTGTGTGGAGTTTGCACATTCTCCTCGTGTCTGCGTGGGTTTCCTCCACGTGCTCCCGTTTCCTCCCACAGTCCAAAGATGTGCGGGTCAGGTTGATTGGCCATGCTAAAATTGCCCCTTAGTGTTCTGAGATGTGTAGGTTAGAGGGATTAGTGGGTAAATGTGTCGGGATATGGGGGTAGGGCCTGGGTGGGATTGTGGTCAGTGCAGACTCGATGGGCCAGATGGCCTCTTTCTGCACTGTAGGCTTTCTATGATTCTATGATCTCATACAGACTTATAAAATTCTGACAGGACTAGACAGGGTAGATGCAGGGAGGATGTTCCCACTGGTTGGGGGTGTCCAGAACCAGGGGTCACAGTCTGAGGATTCAGGGTAGACCATTTTGGATGGAGGTGAGGAGACATTTCTTCACTGAAAGAGTGGTGAGCCTGTGGAATTCATTACCACAGGAAGTATTCAAGAGGCGGCTGGATATAGCATTTGGGGTGAATGGGATCAAAGGTTATGGGGAGAAAGCAGGATTAGGCTATTGAGTTGGATGATCAGCCATGATCGTAATAAATGGTGGAACAGGCTCAAAGAGCCAAATGGCCTCTTCCTGCTCCTATCTTCTATGTTTCCATGTTTCTATTAGCTGGTGGTGCCATGCTGGATTTGCAAGAATCTATGCAATGGTCTAACCTTCTTTGTATCAGACATCCAGGAGTTGAGTATGTAATATTTGTTGGAAATTGCAATCTCAGGCAAAAAAAAAGACTCAAGTCAATTTCCATTGGGATTTTCTCCAGCATTCATCACGTGTTGACATGTTTCCCAAAGTAAACAACAGGGTGCTTAACACAAAGTAGCTCTCTATGATCATTCAGAAGTGATACCAGTGTTTTGTAGTCAATAGCTGCGATTTTAGCCCAGTGATTGGATTCACAATGTGCCACTGGCAAGTGGATTGAAGGGAAACCCGACCGATAGTGTGGTGAAGACAAATCCCTAAATTACCCCATTCCTCCACGGTGGCACAGTGGTTAGCTCTGCTGCCTCACAGTGCCAAGGACCTGGGTTCAATTCTTGGCTTGGGTCACTGTGTGTCTGGAGTTTGTACATTCTCCACATGTCTGCGTAGGTTTCCTCCGGATGCTCTGGTTTCCTCCCACAGTCTGAAAGACGTGCTGGTTAGGGGCATTGGTCATGCTAAGTTGCCCCTCCGTGTACCCGAACAGGTGCAGGAGTGTGGCGACTAGGGGATTTTCACAGTGTTAATCTAAGCCTACTTGTGACTAATAAATAAACTTTAACGCTGTCCTAACTGACTGTTATTTGGCTTTGTAGGTTCAGGTGACCTACCCTGATGGATCTCCTGCCTCGGGCGTCCCAGTGAAGTTAGAGGGAGGAAAACCGCAACACACAGAGGAAAATGGCCAAATTGTGTTAACAATGCAGACTCCTGCGGGGGCCGATTCTCTTGTAGTCAAGGCAAGTGTACAAAATTTGTTTTTTTTAATTGATCCAAAGCATTCTTGCAAATGCATTTCTGTGGATTAGGAAAAGATAAAGTGACCAACTTTGGAGGAATAATCTTATAATGAAAATAAGAGAGGTCCAAAGTATTGAGAGATAAATCGCGCGGTTCTTTGCTCACAAAGGCACAGTATGAATTCTATGCATTCAAAAGCAGACGAAAAGAAACATGGAGAACATGATTGCAAACACGACATCACAATTTAATGAGCAATTAGCTAACATTGATACACCGAGGAAATAAAAGCAGACATCTTGTCATCGATTAACCTTTAGAATAGATATAAACATTCAGGGGCAGCACGGAGGCACAATGGTTAGCACTGCTGCCTCACAGCACCAGGGACCTGGGTTCAATTCCCAGTTTGGGTCACTGTCTGTGCGGAGTCTGCACATTCTCCCCGTGTCTGTGTGGGTTTCCTCTGGGTGCTCCTGTTTCCTCCCACAGTCCGAAAGAAGTGCTGGTTAGGTGCATTGGCCATGCTAAATTCTCCCTCGGTGTACCCAAACAGGCGCCGGAGTGTGGCGACTAGGGGATTTTCACAGTAACTTCATTGCAGTGTGAGCCTACTTGTGACTGATCAATTAATTTTAAAAACTTTAACTTTAAGACATGAGTAAGTGCTCTGCGCTAGAAAAGCTCAAACTGTAACACATGCTGGCTGACTCTTAACTATCCCTAGGGAACAAAACCAATTAGTCACATCTGAGAACACATTTCTCCGGTTATTTCCTTGCTCTTGTGCCCCTAGTGAGCCATTGAGCTGCATCCAATTGATGCACAGAGTGGGAAATGCCTACAGATAGTTAACATTGCAACCAGCAAAGTGCAGCCTTGGAATTGGGTGGTAACATTTGATTCTACAACTCATTCATATGACATCGAGATCGAATTGAGCTTTGGAAAAAGGTGACCAATTCTATTGTCTGAGATGCTTACGATGTGTCGGAAACCTCTTCCTGAGAATATGATCATTTGATATTTCAGACCAAAGTGTTGAACACTCGAGTTAACATCTCACTACATAATTTTAAGCGCTTGGACATATTCCTTGCAGCAATAATGGCTCTGAAAGTGAAAAAATATTGAATTGGAGTCTCATTTTATTAACTATTCATCGGTAGAACACAGTCCAACATTACTCAAGAACTTCGACATTATCCGAAACACAAGAGCAGGTTTCATGTCCCCCACCGCCCTGCCAACACACATACCTATTACCACTAGTATCCATCCCTTACATTATTGGCTCGCAGTGGCTGCGGCAAGGCTTATCTACAAGATGCACTTCAACAACTGTGCACAGCACAGTTAACAAAAACTCCCAGTCCCAAGACCTCAACCATCTAGAATGACAAAGATAAAGGTTGCAATAGAACAACATCATTTCCAACAATATCTCCCCAAGTGGCACACCATCCCAACCTGCATTCATATCACCTGTTCCCATATCAAATTCCGGTACCTTTTGACTTTACCATCACACAGACCTAGCCTCCTCAGGGGTTTATAACATCCAGGCATGACACTGTTTCGATATACCCAGAAAGAAGTGGACAATTATGTGCCACTCATGCACATTTTCTAGATTCGCAGTTGCTACTATCATTGATGTGGAGGTGCCGGCATTGGACTGGGGTGGGAACAGTAAGAAGTCTCACAACACCAGGTTAAAATCCAATAGGTTTATTTGTAATCACAAGCTTTCGGAGCACTGCTCCTTCATCAGGTGAGTGGAGAGTTGGGTTCACAAACACGGCATATATAGACAGAGACATAATTGCAGGATAAATGTTGGAATGCGTGCCTTTACAGGTAATCAAGTCTTTCTGGGTACAGAAAATGTGAGTGGAGAGAGGATAATCACAGGTTAAAGAGGTGTGAATTGTCTCAAGCCAGGACAGTTAGGAGGATATTGATATGGGAACCCCCATCATTTGGCCTGGGCTTGCAAAATCCTACTAACTGTCCTGGCTTGAGACAATTCACACCTCTTTAACCTATGATTATCCCTCTCTCCACTCGCATTGTCTGTACCTGAAAATACTTGATTATCTGTAAAGACTCGCATTCCAACCATTATCTTGCAAATGTGCCTCTGTCTATATATGCCAAGTTTGTGAACCTACGTCTCCACTCACCTGATGAAGGAGCAGCACTCCGAAAACCCTGGACTTTAACCTGGTGTTGTGAGACTTCTTACTGTGCTACTATCACTGATAGATATAATGCACCAATATCATTGCACTATGAATTCTGTTGACAAAATCCATTCTCTGCGTGCTTTATACAACCACTTTTACATCAATGTCATTTTGAGCATAGGCAAAAGCAATGTAACCCCGGTATCATGCCAGGAGGATGGGTTCCCACTATGCATTCAAGATTCTAGTGGTGATTAAGCTCCTGATAGACTGTCGCCCAATTCAACCTTATTGGGGCTTGATAGCCTGTAGCCTAGTTCAACCTGGTTGGGGCTTAATGGGCTGTAGCTTCGTTCAGCCTGTCTGGGCTACATTTGAAAGCTGTGCAACTGGAAACTGGGAATTTCCTACAATGTTCTCCATGCACGAAAGCAGAGCTCTGACTATTCCTTCCCGTTGGCTGGGATAATTAAAGGTCTTCATATTATATCAATCTTTACAGTTTTTAAGGAAAGGGACTGGCTCCCTCAGTAGAAAACCAATGGGTGGCACAGTGGTTAGCACTGCTGCCTCACAGCCGCCAGAGAGCCGGGTTCGATTCCTGGCTTGGGTCACTGTCTGCGTGGAGTTTGCACATTCTCCCCATGTCCGCATGGGTTTCTTCCGGGTGCTCCGCTTTCCTCCCAGAGTCCAAAGATGTGCGGGTTAGATGAATTGGCCATGCTAAATTGTCCCTTTGTGTCAGGGGGAACTCGCTAGTGTAGGTGCATGGGGTTATGGGGATAGGGAAGGATTGTGGTCGGTGCAGACTTAATGGGCCGATTGGCCTCCTCCTGCACTGCAGGGGTTCTTTGATTCTTTGATGATGGGTGTTTAAAATGTGGAATTTGGTATAAAGAAACGAAAATTATTCTCGTGCAATATCATGTTAATGCTTCTATTCTAACCCAAGTAACTGACATGTTGCTCCGCTGGTTATATCACCAAGAGATCTCAATATATCCGACTGGGGGTAAATACAAGAAAGGGCACAGTTCAAATATAGCCACTTGCTGCGTACAGTTGGAATAACCTTGTGCCTACTTTTGGTCTGTCAGGTGAAAGCTGGGGATGGGACCCATGGAAAAGAAATCAGTGAAGCAACAAAAACTGTGCGGATTTACCGTTCCGAGAGCAAGAGCTACCTCCACGTCAGTGTACCACACCAAGTATTAGACCCGGGAAACTCGTTTTCTGCCGATGTAACAGCTGTCATCCCTGAAGGCAGTGGTAACGTCAAGTATTATTACTACATGGTCAGTGCATTATTATTATATAGCAATTGCACAGGAATTGAATATTCATACACATACGCACGCATAGAAATAGCAAAAAGACAGAAAAAAACTTACATTTCTTTTGGGATTTCTTTTTGCTTTTTGGAACATCTCAAAGCAGACAACATTCCCAAGAACACAATATTTGGGAACAGGAACAGGCCATTCAGCCCTTTGAAGCCACTCCACCCGTTTGATAAAATCATGGCTGATCGAGTTGTGGTGTCAGCCCCACTTTCATAGAAACAGAGAAGATAGGAGCAGGAGGAGGCCATTTGGCCCTTCGAGTCTGCTCTGCCATTCATCACGATAATGACCAATTCAATAACCTAATCCTGCTTTCTCCCCATAATTTGATCCCATTCACCTCAAGTGCTATATCTAGCCACCTCTTGAATACATTCAATGGTTTGGCATCAACTAGTTCCTGTGGTAATGAATTCCACAGGCTCATCGCTCTTTGGGTGAAGAAATGTCTCCTGATCTCCATCCTAAATATAGAAACATAGAAGATAGAAGCAGGAGGAGGCCCTGTCTGCCCATAACCTTTCACTGTCTGCTCCTGTCTATCGAAGGGTCATCCAGACCCGAAACGTTGATTTGATTTATTATTGTCCCATGTATTAGTTTACAGTGAAAAGTATTGTTTCTTGCACGCTATACAAAGAAAATCGTTCATAGGGAAGGAAAGGAGAGAGTGCAGAATGTAATGTTACAGTCATAGCTCGGGTGCAGAAAAAGAGCAACTTAAGGTAACTGGCTGTCTGACCGAAGACAGAGGGTGGTGGTCGATGGAAAATTTTCGGATTGGAGGCAGGTTGCTAGCGGTGTGCCGCAGGGATCAGTGCTTGGTCCTCTGCTCTTTGTGATTTTTATTAATGACTTAGAGGAGGGGGCTGAAGGGTGGATCAGTAAATTTGCTGATGACACCAAGATTGGTGGAGTAGTGGATGAGGTGGAGGGCTGTTGTAGGCTGCAAAAAGACATAGATAGGATGCAAAGCTGGGCTGAAAAATGGCAAATGGAGTTTAACCCTGATAAATGTGAGGTGATTCATTTTGGTAGGACAAATTTAAATGTGGATTACAGGGTCAAAGGTAGGGTTCTGAAGACTGTGGAGGAACAGAGAGATCTTGGGGTCCATATCCACAGATCTCTAAAGGTTGCCAGTCAAGTGGATAGAGCTGTGAAGAAGGCCTAAAGTGTGTTAGCTTTTATTAACAGGGGGTTGGAGTTTAAGAGCTGTGGGGTTATGCTGCAACTGTACAGGACCTTGGTGAGACCACATTTGGAATATTGTGTGCAGTTCTGGTCAGCTCACTATAAGAAGGATGTGGAAGCGCTGGAAAGAGTGCAGAGGAGATTTACCAGGATGCTGCCTGGTTTGGAGGGTAGGTCATATGAGGAAAGGTTGAGGGAGCTAGGGCTGTTCTCTCTGGAGCGGAGGAGGCTGAGGGGAGACTTAATAGAGGTGTATAAAATGATGAAGGGGATAGATAGAGTGAACGTTCAAAGACTATTTCCTCGGGTGGATGGAGCTATTACAAGGGGGCATAACTATAGGGTTCATGGTGGGAGATACAGGACGGATATCAGAGGTAGGTTCTTTACGCAGAGAGTGGTTGGGGTGTGGAATGGACTGCCTGCAGTGATAGTGGAGTCAGACACTTTAGAAACATTTAAGCGGTTATTGGATAGGCACATGGAGCACACCAGGATGATAGGGAGTGGGATAGCTTGATCTTGGTTTCAGATAAAGCTCGGCACAACATCGTGCGCCGAAGGGCCTGTTCTGTGCTGTACTGTTCTATGTTCTATGTTAATATGGGGTGGAAGAGTAAGAATAAAGTTTTAAAAGCATAGAATGAGAGTAAAAGATAGAATTAAAGGATGTACTGGGCACAGCTTGCAAGAAGTCACCCCTCTCCGGTACCATCTTGAAATATGTCATTGGCTGTATTCTCTCTCCACAGATGCTGTCAGACCTGCTGAGATTTTCCAGCATTTTCTGTTTGTGTCGCATCAAAAACACTGGTGCGCACATGTGACATGTGCACATGGATGCAATACACATAGAAACACATACTTGGACACACACATGGTGACATGTGCACATGCATTCACGTATACATATCTGTGCATAGACTCGTAGAATCCCTACAATGCAGGAGGGGGCCATTCAGCCCATCGAGCCTCCACCGACCACAATCCCATCCAGGCCCTATCCCCGTAACCCCATATATTTTACCCACTAATCCCCCTGACACTAAGAGGCAATTTAACATGGACAATCAACTCAACCCACACATCTTTGGAGTGTGTGGGAGGAAACCGGAGCACCCAGGGGAAACCCAGGTAGACATGGGGTGAATGTACAAACTCCACACATACAGTGACTCAAGCCGGGAATTTTTTTTATTTCAAAAAAATATACTTTATTCATAAATTATCTGAAATAAAACATTACAGAAATGCCATTTCCAATCATTGCAAACAGTGAAAAATGGTCATATTTACAATTTCCTTAACTTCAAAATTTTACAGTGCTCAGTACCAAGACATTTCATACATTACAGAACAGGTCAGAGTTCTTCATCAAACTATAGAAAGTCATCACATTGCACTGTGTGCTGTTTTTACAAAGTTGCACACAGTTACGCAGTCTGAGGGTTTTTTACAGTTCCTGACCCCTCGGTCTGCCTCGGTTGAAAGGCTTTAAACGGTGGCCTTTCCCCATTGTGCCTTTGCGGCGGCTGCCTCAAGCTTGGGAGCGTCCCTCAGCACGTTGTCCTGGACCTTGGAATGTGCCAGTCGGCAACACTCGGTCGAGGATAAATCTTTGCACTGGAAGATCAGCAAGTTTTGGGCGGACGAAAGTGCGTCCTTCACCGAGTTGCTGACCCTCCAGCAGCAGTTGATACTTATCTCGGTGTGCTGGTGGTGAGAAGGGCACTTCCCGTCACATCCTTGATGCACGCCCAACGACTCAACACCACCGCACGCTGCCCTCAAAGCGGCTGTGTGGGGATTGAGGCGGTTGCTCCTTGTGGAATGTGCCTTTGCAAAGGAGGTCTGGAGTGAGTATTTGTCGAGCTTCGTCCTGAATGGCTCAGTGACGCAGGACTCTGTGCTCTACGCACACCGAGACAAATATCAACTGCTGGAGTGACCCAAGCCAGGAATCGAACCCGGGTCTCTGGCACTGTGAGGCAGCAGTGCTAACCACTGTGCCACCCATGCCCATGCTTTCTTCCTTTGTACATCTTGGTGAGATAGTTTGCTTGTGCAGATTCTGAGGTGAATGTTCCTCTTCTGGCAGATTATTAACAAAGGCAAAGTGCTCACAATGAATCGAATTTTAAAAACAGCAGTCACAAAACTGACCCTCCCCCTGAGCATCGCTATGGTCCCAGCGTTCCGACTCGTCCTCTACTATTACATACATGTCGGGAGCAAAACAGAAATGGTGGCCAATTCCGCGTGGATTGATGTCAAGGATGTCTGCGAAGGAAAGGTATGGATCTCCTTTTCTATTTTCTAAATATCATAAGGATTGTGGTTCTCTCCTGTAACATAGGAAACCGGTAGTATATTATAGTAACATAGGAACAGCCGGCTTGGGGGCAATGACGCCAATTTACACGAAAGTTTCCAATGAGCAATGATTGAGTGTCAAAAGTGGTCTTAGCAGATAATGCAGCTCAATTTTATTCTTTAAATAGTTAATTTCCCAGTTGTAACCGACATATGCTAATATTCTGAAGTGAACTTAAGGTGTGGCTGAAATCTCATTTGTGAAGGGCAATGGTAATTGTTGAGGGTGATTTGTTAAATTCAATCATGGGATGTGGGTGCCTCTGACAAGCTCATCATTTGTTGCCCCCCCCCCCGCATATATACTTGAACCTAGTGGTTAGCTTGGATATTTCAGGCATTTAAGTGTCAACCGCGTTGTGATTCTGAAGTCACATGTAGGTAGACTTTTCCAGATTCCTTCCCCTTGAGGGACATTAGTGAATCATAGAATCATAGAATCCTACAGTGCAGAAAGAGGCTATTTGGCCCAACGAGTCTGCACCGACCGCAACCCCACCCTGGCCCTATCCCCATGACCCCATGCATTTACCCTAGCTAGTCCCTCTGACACTCAGGGGCAATTTTAGCACGGCCAATCCACCTAACCCGCACACCTTTGGAGTGTGGGAGGAAACCGGGGCACGTGGAGGAAACCCACGCAGACACAAGAAGAACATGCAAACTCCGCACAGTGACCCAAGCTGGAAATCGAACCCATGTCCTGGCGCTGTGAGGCAGCAGTGCTAACCACTGGGCCACCGTGCCGCCCCTATGCACCGTGCCACCCCCTAGGTGCGGTTTTTATCTGACAACTGGTGATAGATTCATGGTCACCATAACTGAGACTAACGTGGCCCCAGAGAGTTCGCCTGCAGCCCTGGATTACCAGTCCAGTGACACTACCGCTGTGCTATCATAGAATCATAGAATCCCTACAGTGCAGAAGGAGGCCATTCTGCCCATAGTGTCTGCACCGACCACAATCCCACCGAGACCCTATTCCCGTAACTCCACATATTTACCCTGCTAATCCCCCTAACACTAAGGGGCAATTCAGCATGGCCAATCAACTTAAACTGCATATCTTTGGAGTGTGGGAGGAAACCGGAGCACCCGGAGGAAACCCACACAGACACGGGGAGAATGTGCAAACTCCACACAGACGTGACCCAAGGCCGGAATTGAACCCGGGTCCCTGGCGCTGTGAGACAGCAGTGCTAACCACTGTGCCACCGTGCCGCCCGTGCTGATCATAGAATTATAGAAACTCTACAGTGCAGAAGGAAGCCATTCAGCCTATTGAGCCTGCACTGACCATAATCCCACCCAGGCCCTATTCCCATAACCCAACGTATTTTATCCTGCGAATTTACCCTGACACTAATGGCCAATCAACACACCCGCACATCTTTGGACGGTGGGAGGAAACCGGAGCACCCGGAGGAAACCCACACAGACAAAGAACAAAGAAAATTACAGCACAGGAACAGGCATTTTGGTTCTCCAGGTCTGCACCGACCATGCTGGCCAACTTAACTAAAACACCCTATCCTTCTGAGGACCATATCTCTCTATTCCCATTCTGTTCATGTATTTGTCAAGGCGCCCCTTAAAAGTCACTACCGTATCCACTTCCACTACATCCCGTGGCAACAAGTTCCAGGCTCCCACCACCTTTTGTGTAAAAAATCTGCCTCGGACATCTCCTTTAAACCTTGCCTCTTGCACCTTAAACCTGTGCCCCCCAGTAATTGACTCTTCCACCCTGGGAAAAAACTTCTGACGATCCACTCTGTCCATGCCTTTCATAATCTTGTAGACTTCTTTTAGGTCACCCCTCAACCGCCATCGTTCCAGTGAGAACAAACCAAGCTTTTCCAACCTCTCTTCATAGCTAATGCCCTCCATACCAGGCAACATCCTGGTAAATCTTTCCTGTACCCTCTCTAAAGCCTCCACATCATTCTGGTAGTGTGGCGACCAGAATTAAACATTATATTCCAAGTGAGGCCTAACTAAGGTTCTATAAAGCTGCAACATGACTTGCCAATTTTTAAACTCAATGCCCCAGCTGATGAAGGCAAGCATGCCGTATGCCTTCTTGACTACCTTCTCCACCCGCGTTGCCACTTCCAGTGACCTGTGTACCTGTACACACAGATCCCCCTGCCTATCAATACTCTTAAGTGTTCTGCCATTTGCTGTATATTTCCTATCTGTATGAGACCTTACAAAATGCATTACCTCACATTTGTCCAGATTAAACTCCATCTATCATTCTCCACCCAAGCCTCCAACCGATCTATATCCTACTGTATCCTCTGATGGTCCTCATCGCTATCCGCAAATCCACCAAACTTTGTGTCATCCACAAACTTACTAATCAAACCAGTTACATTTTCCTCCAAATCATTTATATATATTACAAACAGCAAACGCCCCAGCACTGATCCCTGAGTAAAGTCACTTGTCACAGCCCTCCATTCAGAAACGCACCCTTCTACGGCTACCCTCTGTCTTCTTTTACCGAGTAAGAGTTTTAACAACACCAGGTTAAAGTCCAACAGGTTTATTTGGTAGCAAATGCCATTCGCTTTCGGAGCGCTGCTCCTTCGTCAGATGGAGTGGAATCCCATTCATTTTCTATGAGACTTCTGGATGAGTACATGGGATTTAATGGGATTGAGGGCTATAGATAGGCCTAGAGGTGGGGATGTGATCGGCGCAACTTGTGGGCCGAAGGGCCTGTTTGTGCTGTGGCTTTCTATGTTCTATGAGAAACCCACGCAGACACGGGGAGAATGTGCAAACTCCACACAGACAGTGACCCGAGGCTGGAATTGAACCCGGGCCCCTGGCGCTGTGAGGCAGCAGTGCTAACCACTGTGCCGCCCATGATGGACTGGAATTTTCCGCAAGGTCCCCAATCAATCAGAGATCCCATCAATGTCACAGCTGATTGGAAGACTTAGCCCATTGTGAGAGATGGTAACATAATAGTATTGTGACTGGAATAGTAATCCAGAGATGTGGGTAATGCTCTGTGGACCCAGGTTTGAATCCCGCAATGGCAAATCATGAAATTTGAATTCAGTCAAAATCTGGAATCAAAAGTTTAATGATGACCATGAAAACCCCATCTTGATCAATTGGGCCAGTGGGCTGACTAATGGCAGATGGAGTTTAATTTAGATAAATGCGAGTTGATGCATTTTGGTAGATTGAACCAGGGCAGGACTTACTCAGTTAATGGTAGGGCATTGGGGAGAGTTGCAGAACAAAGAGATCTCGGGGTACATATTCATAGCTCCTTGAAAGTGGAGTCACAGGTGGACAGAGTGGTGAAGAAGGCGTTCAGCATCCTTGGCTTCATTGATCAGAACATTGAATTTAGGAGTTGGGACGTCTTGTTGAAGTTGTACAAGACATTGGTAAGGCCACGCTTGGAGTACTGTGTACAGTTCTGATCACCCTCTTATAGAAAGGATATTATTAAACTCGAAAGAGTGCAGAAGAGATTTACTAGGATGCTACCGGGACTTGATGGTTTGAGTTATAAGGAGAGGCTGGATAGACTGGGACTTTCTTCTCTGGAACGTAGAAGGCTGAGGGGTGATCTTATAAAGGTCTATAAAACAATGAAGGGCATAGATCAGCTAGATAGTCTTTTCCCAAAGGTAGGTGAGTCTAAAACTAGAGGGCATAGGTTTAAGGTGAGAGGGGAGAGATACAAAAGTGTCCAGAGGGGCAATTTGTTCACACAGAGGGTGGTGAGTGTCTGGAACAAGCTGCCAGAGATAGTAGTAGAGGCGGGTACAATTTTGTCTTTTAAAAAGAATTAAGACTGTTACATGGGTAAGATGAGTATGGAGGGATATGGGCCAAATGCGGGCAGTTGGGAATAGATTAGGAGTTTTAAAAAACAAGGGCGGCATGGACAAGTTGGGCCAAAGGGCCTGTTTCCATGCCGTAAACCTCTATGACTCTATCTGGTTCACCAATGTCCCTTTAGGGAAAGAAATCGGCCACGTTCACTCGGTCTGGCCTACATGTGACTCCAGATCCACAGCAATGTGGTTGACTCTGAAATGGAAAATTAAGCATGGGAAATAAATGATGGCCCAACTCAGCTATGTCCACATCCCGTGAACAAACAAAAAAAAAACCCCTATCCAACCTGTAATAAAAATCTTAAATTCTCTTTAATCTTTAACATGCATTTTCTTGGTCAGATTCCCTCTCTATGTTGAGAAGTTGGACATTGCCAGTGAATGAGCGGTCACAGACAACAACAGAAAATGGTGCGATTCACTTCCTGACGATCTGTCCCATTTTGTTGCTTTCTGCAGATCACAATCAACAATTTGCCCAATGAGTATTACAGCCCAGGAGGTAGAGCAACTCTGCACATTGAAACTGAAGACAAAGGCAGCTTGTCCATTGCCATCGTCGACACAGCAATCTATATACTGAACAACAAGTACAAACTTACACCCAGCAAAGTAAGTCATTTACGGTTTGTGCTTTGACGGGATTCAAGATTCTGCTTCAATAAACTTTACGATAGCAACCTCAACCCTGATTATATCAACTAACTACCTAACTACCCATAGAATCCTGCAGTGCAGAAGGAGGCCATTCGGCCCATCGAGACTGCACCGACCACAATCCATTCCAGGCCCTATCCCCACAACCCCATGCATTTACCCTAACTAATCCCCCTGACACTAAGGGGCAATTTAGCATGGCCAATCCACCTAACCCATCTTTGGACTGTGGGAGGAAAACAGAGAACCCGCAGGAAACCCACGCAGACACAGAGAGAACGTGCAAATTCCACGCAGATAGTGACCCAAGCTGGGAAGCGAACCCAGGTCCCTGGTGCTGTGAGGCAGCAGTGCTAACCACTGTGCCACCATGCTGTGCCTATATAGATGCTATATTGGGTTAAAATAAAACCATGTTGTTTCAGGATTATGATGCAGGATACTTGGGGAAGCGGTGGTGTAGTGGTTTTGTCAGTGGACTAGTAATCCAGAGGTCCAGGGTAATGCTCAGGGGACCCAGGTTCGCATCCCACCCCAGCAGATGGTGAAATTTGAATTCAATAAAAATCTGGAATTAAAAGTCTAATGATGAGCATGAAACCATCGTCGATTGATGTAAAAACCTACCTGGTTCACTAATGTCCTTCAGGAAAGGAAATCTGCCGTGCTTACCCGGTCTGACCTACATGTGACTCCAGAGCCACAGCAATGTGGTTGTCTCTTAAATGCCCTTGGGGATGGGCAATAAATGCTGGCCCAGCCAGTGACGCCCACACCCCCTGAATGAATTATATTTAAAAAAAACTTTCCTTCCTGCCTCATTACCTTCTATTTCAGATCTGGCTTATAATACAGGAGAGAAGATGGGCAGAGAGAACATGTCTTAATATTGGGTCAAAGCAACACACCTTTAATTCAATTAATTCATTCAAACTTTGCTGTCTCGGGCTCAATGGACTGTGCTTGTGGGATGCCTCATAGATAATTCAGCCTTCATGTGTCATCCATGGTCCTACTCACTTCGTGGGCGGCATGGTGGCACAGTGGTTAGCACTGCTACCTCATAGCTCCAGGGACCCAGGTTCGATTCCAGCCTTGGGTCTCTGTCTGTGTGGAGTTTGCACGTTGTCTGCGTGGGTTTCCTCCGGGTGCTCCAGTTTCCTCCCACACTCCAAAGATGTGCTGGTTAGGTGGATTGGCCATGCTAACTTGCCCTTTAATGTCAGGGGATTAGTGGGATAAATATGTGGGGTTATGGAGATAGGGCCTGGATGGGATTGTTGTCAGTGCAAGCCAAATGGTCTCCTTCTGCACTGTAGGGATTCTCTGTAGTTAGTCACGCTGGGCTGTTGGAACAGCCTCAACTGGCAAGGCTTTTACGGTCAGCAGTGAGGGACCGATGTTCATTATGTACCTCGGCAAAAGCAGAGGATAACAATTTAGTGGAATCTGGAGGGTGGATTTCCAGTTTGCCAGACATTTTCGTCAGTTTGACATAATAATGGCCGTGAACACTGGGGCTTTTAAAAAATATACATTAATTCACAGGATTGGGACTTCGCAAGTTAGGCTACCATTTATTGCCAATCCCCAAATTGTGCTTGAGAAGGGGGTGCGAATTGAATCTTGAACTGCTGCAGTCGATCTGGTGTAGTTATAGCCACAGTGCTGTTACATATAGAAACATAGAAAATAGGCGCATTCAGCCCTTCGAGCCTCTGCCACACTTCAACATAATCATGGCTGATCATGCCCTTTCAATAGCCCACTCCCGCTTTCTCTCCATGCCCCTTGATGCATTTAACCACAGGGGTCACATCCAGTTCCCTCGTGAACATATCTAAGGAATTGGCCCCAACAACTTTCTGTGGTAGAGAATTCCACAGGTTCACAACTCATTGAGTGAAGAAGTTCTTCCCCATCTCAGTCCTGAAGGGCTTACCCCTTATTCTGAGACTGTTAAAATCATAGAATCCTGCACTGCAGAAGGAGGCCATTCAGCCCATTGAGTCTGCACCAACCACAATCCCACCCAGGCCCTATCCCCATGACGCCATGCATTTACCCGAGCTAGCCCCCTGACACTAGGGCGCAATTTAGCATGGCCAATCAACCTAAGGGTTTTGATGCAAGGATATATTTCCAAGTTTGGATAAGTGAGTGGCTGGGAGGGGAATTTCCAGTTGCTGTTTTTTTCCATGTGTCTGCTGCCTATGTGATGGGGTTGGAAGGTGCTGTCTAAGGATGTTCATCGAATTGGACTTGTGGTTATGCAACATGGTGCACAGTGCCACCTTGGGTTCCTTACAGCCACAAACTGTAGACCATTGTCTCCATGGCCAGACCATACAGCCTAAATTTTATCCTGATATGTTTCCCACTAAAGGCAACCCACATATCATGGACCAAGCCAATGGGCAAAAGTGGAATTGCCTCAATATGTCACATTTTCTTTTTAAAATGTAATCATGTTAGTTTGGATTTATCCTTGGAAAACGGGCATGCTGTCTTGAAGTAGAACTATTTCTGTGCAGCTGTGGCTCAGAAGAAAGAAAACAAGTTTATTTATTAGTGTCACAAGTAGGCTTACATTAACGCTGCAATTAAGTTACTATGAAAATTCCCTAGTCGCCACATCCCCGCCTGTTCACATCACATAGACAGCACCTTCCAACTCCATGACATAAGCAGTAGACACATGGGAAAACCACCAACTGGAAATTCCCCTCTGAGCCACTTACTATCAAGACTTGGAAATATATTCTTGCTTTGAAAACCCTGGAAATCCCTCCCTGACAGTTTAAGAATAAGGAGTAAGCCATTCAGAATTGAGATGAGGAAGAACGTCTTCACTCAGAGAGTTGTGAATCTGTGGAAAGTTGTTGGGACCAGTTCATTACCTCTGTTCAGGAGGGAACTGGATGTGGCTCTTGCGGCTAAAAGGATCAAGGTACACTGAGGGAGAATGCATCTAACCGGCATGCCTTTCGGACTGTGGGAGGAAACCGGGGCACCCGGAGGAAAACCCACGCAGATATGGGGAGAATGTGCAGACTCCACAAACACAGTGACCCAAGCCGGGAATTGAACCCAGATCCCTGGCCCAGCAGGTTGAGGCTGGTGAGGCAGTTGTGTTAACCACTGTGCCACTGTGCTGCCCACAACATCCCTTTTTTTTTGCATTTACACAAATGTACACTTTTCTTATTTGACTTTTGTCTGTGAATAGGTCTTTGAAGAGATGAATTCATACGATCTTGGCTGCACATTTGGAGGTGGCGCTGATAGCAGTCATGTATTTATGGATGCCGGACTGGCTTTCATTTCCAATGTGGGCACGTCAGAGGCTCGACTTGGTAAGCTAAGCACGCAAAATTAGATGCAGATTCTGTTCTACATAAAGCTGAAATAACATGTGCAGACAAAGAATTAGTGAGATGTATAGACAACAATTGGGTTGGCACGGTGGCACAGTGGTTAGCACTGCTGCCGCATAGTGCCAGGAACCCGGGTTCAATGCTGGCC
Source organism: Mustelus asterias (assembly GCF_964213995.1). Taxonomy (NCBI): domain Eukaryota; kingdom Metazoa; phylum Chordata; class Chondrichthyes; order Carcharhiniformes; family Triakidae; genus Mustelus; species Mustelus asterias. The sequence continues at coordinate 20,318,594 of NC_135808.1, read as the reverse complement.
TCAGTTGACTGTATGTGCAGAGTTTGTACATTCTCCCCGCGTCTGCCTGGGTTTCCTTCGGGTGCTTCGGTTTCCTCCCACAGTCCAACAATGTGTGGGTTAGGTTGATTGACCATGCTAAATTGACCGTCAGTGTCAAAGGGTTAGCAGGGTAAGTATGTGGGGTTACGGGAATAGGGTCTGGGTGGGACTGTGGTCGGTGCAGGCTTGATGGGCTGAATGCCCTCCTTCTGCTGTGTAGGGATTCGATGATTCTATGAATCTTTGCACCACCCGTTATCCAAAGTAGATGAATGTACAATACAGAAAAATCTTTTCATATTTTAGAAGGTGTGCATGAAAAAGGACTTTAAAAAAAGTCTATTGTTAAATATTTGCATTCCATTGGATGAGGTACAGATTTGATTTACCAGAATCGGTCACAAGCTATCAGGAGCATAGATTTTTATTCACTGGATGTGGGTGTAGCAGTTATTGTCCATTGACTGAGTGGTTGGTCGGGCAGTTACATTTCAATGGATTTGGAGTCACATATAAGCTTGGCTCACTCAGGATATCCCGAAGGTGGATTTGTACAACAATGGTTTCATCATCATCGTCATCATTAGACTTTTCAGGTTAAGATTTGTTTCGGTTAAGCTGCCATGGTGGGATTCGAACCAAAGTCTTTGGATCAGTCCAAGGCCAACAAACACTAGGCCACCTCTCCTTTTAGGCATAATTCAATGCTGCCACTGTAGGGGCGGCAATGTGGCACAGTGGTTAGCACTGCTGCTTCACAGTGCCAGGGAGCTGGGTTCAATTTTGGCCTTGGGTCACTGTCTGTGCGGAGTTTGCACATTTTCCCCGTGTCTGCGTGGGTTTTCTCTGTGTGCCCCCGTTTCCTCCCATAGTCCAAAGATGTGTGGGTTAGGTTGATTGGCCATGCTAAATTGCGCCTTAGTGTCAGGGGGATTAGCAAGGGTAAATCGGGATTAAGGGGATAGGGATCTCTCAATGGATGGGAGGCTGGTTTACGTGATGGACTGGGCTACATTCACAAATTTTTGTAGTTTCTTGCAGTCTTGGTCAGAGCAGGAGCCATACCAAGCTGTGATACATCCAGAAAGAATGCTTTCTATGGTCCATCTGTAAAATTACATAGAAACAGAGAAGATCGGAGCAGGAGGAGGCCATTTGGCCCTTCGAGCCTGCTCCATCATTCATTACGAAGATGGCTGCTCATCCAACTCAATAGCCTCATCTTGCTTTTTCCCCATAACGTTGATCCCATTCATCCGAAGTGCTTTATCCAGCCGCCTCTTGAATACAAGAGGCGTCACTCCTAAGTACAGCGTCAGCAAGCAAGCAAACAGATGTTCACTGGGCTATAGCTCCTGGGCTATAAAATATCAACATGTTTCAGGAATAGTGGTAGCACAGTGGGCCAGTTGACATGGCACGGCTGCCTCACAATGCCAGGGAACCGGGTTCGATTCCAGCCTCAGGTCACTCTCTGTGTGGAGTTTGCACGTTCTCCCTGTGTCTGCGTGGGTTTCCTCCGGGTACTCCAGTTTCTGCCACAGTGTAAAGATGTACAGTTTGGTTGGATTGGCCACGCTAAATTGCCCCTTACTGTCCAAAGATATCTAGGTTAGGTGGATTAGCCATGGCATATTCTGGGGTTACAGGGATAGGGGATGGGCTTGGGTAAGATGCTCTTTCAGAGAGTTAGGGCAGACTCGATGGGCTGAATGGCCTCCTTCTGTGTGGATTCATGGATCCATGGAACAGCAAGTCGTTCTGACTTTCACCCCAAGTCTGCACTGTTGCGAGCAAGAATGACGCCTATAAGCAATTGAAAGTGAGCTGAAGTGGTTTTTTTTTGGGGGGGGTGGGTGGTGCTCACATGTTAAAAATGTTTCATCATTATTAAATAATGTTGTTTCCTTACAGGATATTCCTGCAAAACGGATGGTGGGAGGAAGAAAAGATCTTTGGATTTCCAAGCGCAGTATGTGGGAAAATGTAAGAATTGAGTCCGCATTCAGTACATTTGATCCGAAGGCACAATCTGTTTAAAAATGCTTACAGTTGTCACAGGATTAGAGATTGTGTCCGTCTCTTATTCCGCCTGGGATTTCTTTGCTAGTTAGAGGTTTCAGTTATCCGTTTTAAAGTTAAGTTGTTGCCACCGCCCTTATGACAATGGATAAAGTAATTTCTCGCCATGACATTGGCACAGCTTAATTTCAAAATGACAGCTTGCTTGATCACTTCCTTTCAGGTGGCATGGTGGCACAGTGGTTAACACTGCCTCCTCACAGCGTTAGGGACTCAGGTTCTATACAATCAAAGCACAGAGAAGGAAATGAGAATGTAGAGTCACAGTCATAGCTAGGGCGTAGAGAAAGAACAACTTGATAAGAAGTAAGTCCATTCAAAAGTCTGATGGCAGTAGGGAAGAAGCTGTTTTTGAGTCGGTTGGTATGTGTTTTTGTATCTTTTTCCTGAGGAGGAAGGTGGAAGGGAGAATGTTCAGAGTGCATGGAGTCCTTGATTATGATGGCTGTTTTTCCAAGGCAGCAGGAAATGTAGACAGAGTCAACGGATGTGATGGGTTGGGCTTCGTTCATAACCCTTTGCAGTTTCCTGCGGTTTTGGGCAGAGCAGGAGCCATACCCAGCTGTGATACAACCAGAAAGAATGCTTTCTATGGTGCATCTGTAAAAGGTGGTGAGAGTCGTAGCGGACATGCCAAATTTCCTTAGCCTCCTGAGAAAGTAGAGGCGTTGGTGGGTTTTCTTAACTATGGCTTCGGCTTTGAGGGACCAGAACTGGTTGTCAGTGATCTAGACACCTAGAACCATGAAGCTCTTGCCTATTTCCACTTAGTTCCCATTGATGTAGACAGGGGCATGTTCTCCTTTACGCTTCCTGAAGTTGATGACTATCGCCTTCGTTTTGTTGACATTGAGGGAGAGATTATTGTTGCCGTACCAGTTCACCAGATTCCATGTCCCTTTCCTGTACTCTGTCTCATCATTGTTTGAGTCCAACCAACTACAGTGGTGCTATCAGCAAACATGAGATGGACAAAGTGAGGTGAGAGGTCAAACTAGCCTTTGCGGCACGGGATGGGCTGGGTAACTGTTAGAATGTCATCCAGTGAGGGACAGAACAGCAGCTGATTGAGAAATCTTGCTGCTCATTTTAACATTTTTTAGCTCCGGATGCAGCAATTGTCGGATTGCAGTCAACCATTGTCTGCAATTTGAAGTGCTGAACCTATTGTTTAACCGTCAGGGTGGCATGGTGGCACAGTGATTAGCAGTGCTGCCTCACAGCGCAAAAGACCAGGGTTCGATTCCCAGTTTGGGTGACTGTCTGTGTGGAGTTTGCACTTCTCCCCGTGTCTGCGTGGGTTTCCTCCGGGTGCTCTGGTTTCCTCCCACAGTCTGAAAGACGCGCTGGTTAGGTGCATTTGCCAGAGTAAATTCTCCCTCAGTGGCTGGATTTTACTCGCAGAATGTTGGCCTCGGGCGTGATTTTATGAGCCTCGGGCGGGAGAGGCAGTAAAATTCCGGGGAGTGCACCCAAACAGGTGCCGGAGCGTGACGACTAGGGGATTTTCACAGTAGCTTCATTGTGCTGTTAACGTAAGCCTACTGGCAACGCGAATAAATAACCTTTGAACTATAAAACTAAGTTCAGCAATGCATTTTCATCTCCTTGTCTTTCAGTAAATCAGTATACCAACGGCACTCTGAAGAAATGCTGCACGGATGGATTAACCGTAATCCCAATGCACCTTAGCTGTGAAGATCGGGGGAAGCGAGTTGAAGAAGATGAATGTAGAAAGGTTTTTCTCACCTGCTGCGAGTTTGGCGTGGAACTGAGGAATAACCAGTCGGCGAAGCTCAATCAGTTGGGAAGAAGTAAGCGTTTGCTGACAGGGATCAAATTTGCTCATACTCAACTCACTGAGCGAGAGAATATCTTTCACAAACACTCATGAAACAGACCGATGACAATTCCAATATTGCAATACCAAAGCAAAATACCCTGGATGCGGTAACTCAAAATGTTGGCTTTCAACTTGTCTGGGCCGTGTTTATGAAGAGTGCAAACAAATTAAGATTTCAGCTCCATGCCATTTAATCAGAAATGTTTTTTTAAAAACATGAATTGTAAACATAGTGAGTAGGGCGGCACGGTGGCACAGTGGTTAGTATTGCTGCCCCACTGCGCCAGGGACCCAGGGTCACTTCCAGCCTTGGATGACTGTTTGTGTGGAGTTTGCATGTTCTCCCCATGGTCTGAGTGGGTCTCCTCCGGGGTGTTCTGGTTTCCTCCCACAATCCAAAGATGTGCACGTTAGGTGGATTAACCATGCTAAATTGCCCCTTAGTGTCCAAAGATATACAGGTTAGGTGGATTGACCATGCTAAATTGCCCCTTCGTGTCCAAAGATGTACAGATTAGGTAGATTGACCACGTTAAATTGTCCCTTCATTTCCAAAAATGTACAAGTTAGGTGGATTGACCATGCTAAATTGTTCCTTCGTGTCCCAGGCTGATTAGGTTAAGTGGATTAGCCAGGATAAATGTGCAGAGTTACGGTCAGGGAAAGGACCTGGGTTAATGCTCCTGTCAGTGAGTTGGTATAGACATAGATGGGCCGAATGACCTCCTTCTGCACTGTAGGGATTCTATGGATTCTTTCGCTTTGTATTATTCACGCATGTATAATTGTGCATCTCTTGTTTTGTTTTTGACTGGAACTCGATGAAATGAACCTGCTCAGCACATTTGATTTGAATTTGATTTGATTTGCTTTATTATTGTCACATGTATTTGCATAAAGTGAAAAGTATTGTTTCTTGTGCGCTGTACAAACAAAGCATACCATACATAGAGAAGGAAAGGAAAGAGAGAGTACAGAATGTAGTGTTACAATTGGCAGGAGGTAGAATTCAGGACCCAGGTTGGCACAGTGGTTAGCACTGCTACCTTACAATGCCAGGGACCTGGGTTCGATTCCTGGCTTAGGTCACTGTCTGTGTGGAGTCTGCACGTTCTCCTGTTTCCCCCAGGTGTTCTGGTTTCCTCCCACAGTCTGAAAGCCGTGTTGGTTAGGCGCGTTGGCCATGCTAAATTCTCCCTCAGTACATCCGAACAGAGTGCGGCGACTAGGATTTGTGTAGTAACTTCATTGCAATGTGAATGTAAGCCAACTTGTGACACTAATAAAGAAACTTTAAACTCACCTTTCTGCTCTTTTTTGTAGCGGCGGGGAATGATGGGGAGCCTTTCCTCGATGACACTCCTGCCCGATTGCGCAGCTACTTTCCACAAAGCTGGGAATGGAGAACACTTCCTATTTTGAGAAAAGGACTCCAAAAGTAAGATTATATTTTTCTACATCACTGTGTCCATACTTCTCACACAAATGGAGGGAGGGATCATTTTAACTTTTTGTAATAAAATGTGCGACTTTCTTTCAAGCGCTTTTTTTTTGTATTCTTTCATGGGATGTGAGCAGAAGAGGCCATTTGGCCCATCGAGTTGTACCGACTCTCTGCCTATCTTACCTCGGCCCTCTGCACCGCACTATCCCTCCAACCACACGCATTTACCATGGCTAATCATCTAATCTAGACATCTTGGGACATTAAGGGGCAATTTACCATGGCCAATCCACCTAACCTCCAACAAAGCATCCCATCCCCGCGCAATCCCCGTAACCTTATGTATTTACCCCATTAATTCCCCTCACCGATACATCTTAGGACATTAATGGGCAATTTGGCATGGCCAATCCAGCTAACCCACATATGAATCAACCACATCACTGTGTGTCTGGAGCCGCATGTAGGCCAAATCATATAAAGATGTCAGAACAGTCTTGACATGGTGGACGTGGAACTAATGTTTCCTCTTTTGGGTAAGTCCAGAACTAAGGGATACTGTTTCTAAATTAAGGGTCCCATTCATTGACTCTGTCTACAATTCCCGCTGCCTCAGCAAAGCAGCCATCATAATTAAAGACCCCACGCACCCCAGACATTCTCTCTTCCACCTTCTTCCTTCAGGAAAAAGATACAAAAGTCTGAGGTCACGTACTAACTGACTCAAGAACAACTTCTTCCCTGCTGCTGTCAGACTTTTGAATGGACCTACCTTGCATTAAGTTGATCTTTCTCTACACCCTAGCTATGACTGTAATAAGTACATTCTGCATTCTCTCGTTTCCTTCTCTATGAACGGTATGTTTTGTCTGTATAATGCGCAAGCAACAATACTTTTCACTCTATGTTAATACATGTGACAAGAATAAATCAAACCAAATCAAATTTTAGGACAGAAATTAGAAGATTTCTTTTTCTCTCCGAGGGTTGTTCCACTTTGCAACCCTCTTTCTCAGGATAAGGTGGAGGTGGATTCATAGAACATTTTTAAGACGGAGGTAGATCGATTCTAGTTTGGCAAGGAAATCAAATGTTTAGAGGGGTAGAAGAGAAATGTGGAACTTGGAACATAAACAAATCAACATTGATCTTATTGAGTGTAGGAGCAGTCTTGAGGGGCCGAAAGGTCTACTTCTGCTCCTATGTCTTGTGTTTGAATTTTCTTTTTTCCTTCCCAATCAGTGAACCAGATGGGATTTTACCAATAAACTAACGGACAGGGGGTGACGCCTGGCAGAAGTTGAACCTGTACCCCAAGAGCATGGGGCTATCTCCTAGATTACTCGTCTAGTGACATTACCTCGGTGCCAACGCTTCCCCCTTATGGGTGCTCCACCTGTTTATCTGGCACTGCAACAGTGACTATCCTTCAACAGGTCCTTCACTGGCTGTAAATTTATTTTAGACATCCTGAGACATCCAGGCCTCCACCCACCAGATTGCTCAGGACTCTGCTGCCTCCTACCTGTGGGAGGTCCCAGGCATAACGACTGCGGAAATTAAAGATGGACAGGGATACAAAGCAGAGAGTATTGGCTTGGTCCTCCTCTTGCTCTCGAGGGAGTGCAGCGAATGCTGATTTACCAGGCTGATTCCGGGTATGGCGGGATTGATGTATGAGGAGAGATTGACTAGGTTAGGATTGTCTTCGCAAGAATTCAGATGAATGAGCGCGGGGCGGTGAGGGGGGGGGGGGGATCTCATAGAGACTTATAAAATTCTAACAGGACGAGACAGGGTAGATGCAGGGAGGATGTTCCTGATGGTGGGGGAGTCCAGAACCAGAAGTCACAGTCTGAGGATTCGGGGTAGGAGATTTAGGATGGAGGTGAGGAAGCATTTCTTTCCCCGAAGTGTGGTGAGCCTGTGGAATTCATAACCACAGGAAGTAGTTGATGCCAAAACATTGGGGTGAATGGGATCAAAAGTTATGGGGAGAAAGCAAGATTAGGCTATTGAATTGGATGATCAGCCATGATCGTAATGAATGGCGGAGCAGGCTCAAAGGGCAAAATGGCCTCCTCCTGCTCCTATCTTCTATGTTTCTAGGCAACCTGCCAACATTACAACCTATTGACCAAATATCAAGTACATGGTACAGTCTGCCACTAAGATGATTTTGAACCTTCTGTGTTCCTATTTATGTCTAATTCGACCTGGAGGAGTAGACTTTCACCTCAGGCAGGCATGCAGCATGGGCCATGCAGGGTCATAGGAACATAGGGGCAGAAATGGGCAAATTCAGCCCTTCGAGCTTGCTCTGCCATGCAATCAGATCAGGGCTGATCACTCCCTGGTCTCAAATCCACTTTCCCCTGTTCCCCAAATCCCCTTATCCCTTTTTTTTATTAGAAATATATCTATCTCCTTCTTGAAACCATTCAACAGTTCAGACTCCTGTGGGGCAGCGAGTTCGACAAATTCTCCACCCTCTGCGAGAAAGTAGTTCCTCCTCATCTCAGTTTTAAATCTTCCGCCTCTCAGCCTATACACAGGGTCGGCACCATTCTACTTAATGTCGGTTTTTTCATGTGACTGCAATGGAACTGAATATCAGCTGTTGGGTTAAATGGGCAGCAAATCAGACACAACTCTCTTTGCCCCAGTATTGGAGACCATTTCTACTTTCACCATGTGTATTTTTTTTTCATCTTTCATTTTGTAACTTTATTGAAATGTTTATACAGCTCTTCTTCAAAGCTGTTTAGATGATGCCAATTTTATTAGCAACCTCCAATTCCTCATAGACTGGGGCCAGACAGACATAGGCTTTCTCCTCACCATCACCCCTGATAAGAGTGTACATCGATATTGTACAGTTTCTTGACGGCTTGTTTTATCTGATGATTATCAGCTTTGATGTCAACAATGAAAACTGATATATTGCCCCTGATTTGTCTACACTGCAGTGGTCAGAGGGAACTTAATGATAGCATAATGGTCGCATTTGTTCCTCTTGGACCACTATTTCTGAGGCACTTGGGTTGCCTCCTCAGTTTAAATGTCTTTGGTCCCCTGAAGGTGGGTATTGTCCTCATATACTTCTGCCAGTGATTATGAACTCCCTTCAAAATGGCCTTCTTTGTCTAAAAGGCCTTGGAATTCATCTCAGTCTTGGAAGGGAGAGCTTCACCCTTCACGTCCGGAGCTTGCGGTTGACAAATCTCTGGACATTCCTCTCAAATCAATTGTTTTTGAAGAACAACCTCCGTTGGTTTAATTTATTCTTTGGTGGGATGGTGGTTTCACAGAATCACAGGATCACAGAATACTACAGTGCAGAAGAGGCCCTTCGGCCCATCGAGTCTGCACCTACGCATGAAAGGCCCTGACCTGACCACCTAACCCCACTTACCAGCACTTGATCCATAGCCTTGAATGTTATGATATGCCAAGTACTCATCCAGATACTTTTTAAAGGATGTGAGGCAACCCCCCTTCCCCAGCCTCCCAGGCAGCACATTCCAGACCGTCACCATCCTCTGGGTAATTTTATTTTTTTCCTCAAATCCCCTCTAAACCACCCATCCCTCACTTTTAACTTGTGTCTGGAATGAAGAGCTTGCCGTATGAGGAACGGTTGAGGACTTTGGGTCTGTACTCGTTGGAGTTTAGAAGGATGAGGGGGGGGATCTTATTGAAACTTACAGGATACTGAGAGGCCTGGATAGAGTGGACGTGGAGAGGATGTTTCCACGAATAGGAAAAACTAGAACCAGAGGGAACAACCTCAGGCTAAAGGGATAATCCTTTAAAACAGAGATGAGGAGGAATTTCTTCAGCCAGAAAGTGGTGAATCTGTGGAACTCTTTGCCGTAGAAGGCTGTGGAGGCCAGGTAATTGAGAAACACGTTAGAGATAGATAGCTTCTTGACTAATATGGGATCAGGGGTTATGGGGAAAAGGCAGGAGGTTGGGGATGAGAAAAATATCAGCCATGGTTGAATGGCGGAGCAGACTCGATGGGCCGAGTGACCTAATTCTGCTCCTTTGTCTTATGGTCTATGGTGTCCCCTCATAACTGACCCTTCAACTAAAGGGAACAGCTGTTCCCTATCCACCCTGTCCATGCCCCTCATAATCTTGAACACTTCAATCAGGTCACCCCTCAGTCTTCTCTGCTCCAATGAAAACAACCCAAGCCTCTCCAACCTCTCTTCATAACTTAAATGTTCCATCCCAGGCAGCATCCTGATGAATCTCCTCTGCACCCCTTCCAGTGTGTTCACGTCCTTCCTATAATGTGGCGACCAGAACTGCGCACAGTGTTCCAGCTGTGGCCTCACCAAAGTTCGATATGACTCTATCATGACCTCTTTGCTTTTGTAAATTATACCCCCATTGATAAAGGCAAGTGTGCCATATGCTATTTTCACCACCCTATTAACCTGCCTTTCCGTGTTCAGTGGTCTATGGACAATTAAGCCAAGGTCCCTTTGTTTTTCAGAACTTACCAGTGTCAGACCTTTCATAGTATACATCCTTGTCAAATTACTCCTTCCAAAGTGTGTCACCTCACACTTTTCAGGGTTAAATTCCATCTGCCACTTAACCACCCATTTGACCATCTCGTCTATATCTTCCTGTGACCCAAGACACTCAACCTCACTGTTGCCCACCCAGCCAATGCCTGCATTTTTTCTCTTCCCTCAGTTTCCTTGAACTGAGTTTTAAAGTTTAATGCTTATTTATTAGTGTCACAAGTAGGCTTACATTAACACTGCAATGAAGTTACTGTGAAACAGTGACATGCCAGGGCCATTTCAGAGAGCAGTTAAGAGACAACGACCTGCTCTGGAGTCACATGTAGGCCAGACCAGGTCAGGATATCAGATTTCCATCCTTAAAGAGACATTAGTGAAGCAAGTGGGTTTTTCTTTTACAACACTCGATGGTAGTGTTGTTAAAATGTCACGGTGGCACAGTGGTTAGCACTGCCGACTCACAGCGCCAGGGGCCTGAGTTCAATTCTGGCCTCGGGTGACTGTGTGTGTGGAGTTTGCACATTCTCCCTGTGTCAGCGTGGGTTTCCTCCGGGTGTTCCGGTTTCCTCCCACAGTCCAAAGATGTGCGGGTTAGATCGATTGGCCATTCTAAATTGCCCCTTAGAGTCAGGGGGATTAGCAGGGTAAGTATGTGGCATTACGGGGATAGGGTGGGATTGTTGTTAGTGCAGGCTCGATGGGCCAAATAGCCTCCTTCTGCACTGTAGGGATTCTATGGTATTTTTGCGGTCACCACCACTTTCAATTTCAGATTAAGTGATCGAATTTAGATATTGAAGTACTAGCCTAGTTCCCCGGATTACTAATCTAGTGGCTTTATCAGTATAATCATTTATAGCCATTGGAACATTAAAAATAGTCCACAAATCTACTTTAGAGCAACTAATCACAGTACTTTAATTCTAAATCGAGACCATTGTTTTCAATGTGTGACTTCTTCTTTGCTAATGCCTGCTCCTTCTGTGAGGCTCTCAGGAGCTGTTGAAAGCTAGTTCCTTTTCACCTTCCACTCAATGGGAGGATCAGTATTCAGTTTTGAATTACATTTGGACTCGCACACCGGTAAACCACCACGATAAAGTAAGGATTCAACAGAAAGGTAACTCACTACGGGCTAGGTGTTATTTTGATGAAGCCAGCACCCCACACACAAATCAAGTGCAGGGATTTCAACTGCAAGCAGTGGTTGAAATCGACATTCTTACAACATTTTAAAGTTTATTTATTCGTGTCACAAGTAGGCTTAACACTGCAATGAAGTTGCTGTGGAAATCCCCCAGTCGCCACACTCCAGCGCCTGTTCGGGAACACTGAGGGAGAAGTTAGCATGGCCAATACATCTAACCAGCACGTCTTTCGATTGTGGGAGGAAACCGGAGCACCCGGAGGAAACCCACGCAGATACGGGGAGAACATGCAGATTCCGCACAGCCAGGAATCGAACCCGGGTCCCTGACGCTCTGAGGCAGCAGTGCTAACCACCGTGCCACCCGTTTTTTCCATGTTCATCATTTTGGATAATCAATGATTCTTTCTACCCCCATGTATTTCCAGGTTGACGGTTAACATTCCAGATTCCATAACAACGTGGGAAATTCAGGCGGTCGGCATGTTCGAGGAGAAAGGTAGAGAACTTCCTTCCTGATATTCAGTTTGCGAGATGGCGGTAGCATTGAATCAATATGAAAAACAGGACTCTGCCTCATGCATCACTGACTGGTCTGATGCAAAGTTTTAAATCCCTATCCAAACAATTTCCAAATTGGAAGGCTTTTTATATTATGTTCTTTATCATACAATTATTCATCTGGAGTCCAAGTGTTGGGGAAGAGATGCGGGCAGAGGGGAGGGGAGTGAGTCTTGGGGGAGGGAAGCGGGGAGAGGGGAGGGGAGTGAGTGTTCAGGGAGGGGTGCAGGCAGAGGGGAGGGGAGTGAGTGTTGGGGGAGGTCTGCGAGAAAGGGGAGGGGAGTGAGTGTTGGGGGAGGGAAGTGGGGAGAGAAGAGGGGAGTGAGTGTCAGGGGAGGGGTGCGGGGAGAGGGGAGGGGAGTGAGTGTCGGGGGAGGGGTGCGGGGAGAGGGGAGGGGAGTGAGTGTCGGGGGAGGGGTGGGAGGGGAGGGTGTGAGTGTTAGGGGAGCAATCTGGGGAAAGTGGAAGGGAGTGAGTCTTGGGGGAGGGATGCGGGGAGGGGTAAGTGAGTGTTGGGGGAGGGGTGTTGGCAGAGGGGAGGTGAGTGAGTTTGGGGGAGGGATGCTGGGAGTGAGTAGGGGAATGAGCTTTGGGGGAGGGATGCAGGGAGAGGGGAGTGAGTGTCGCGGGAGGAGTGTGGGGAGAGGGGAGGGAAGTGCGTGTTGGGGGAAGGATACGGGAAAGGGGAGGGGAGTGAGCGGAGAGAGGAGGGGAGTGAGTGTTGGGGGAGGTCTGCGAGAAAGGGGAGGGGAGTGAGTGTTGGGGGAGGGAAGCGGGGAGAGGGGAGGGGAGTGAGTGTCGGGGGAGGGGTGCGGGGAGAGGGGAGGGGAGTGAGTGTCGGGGGAGGGGAGGGGAGTGAGTGTCGGGGGAGGGGTGGGAGGGGAGGGTGTGAGTGTTAGGGGAGCAATCTGGGGAAAGTGGAGGGGAGTGAGGGTTGGGGGAGGGATGCAGGGAGAGGGGAGGGGAGTGAGTCTTGGGGGAGGGATGCGGGGAGGGGTAAGTGAGTGTTGGGGGAGGGGTGTTGGCAGAGGGGAGGGGAGTGAGTTTGGGGGAGGGATGCTGGGAGTGAGTAGGGGAATGAGCTTTGGGGGAGGGATGCAGGGAGAGGGGAGTGAGTGTCGGGGGAGGAGTGTGGGGAGAGGGGAGGGGAGTGCGTGTTGGGGGAAGGATACGGGAAAGGGGAGGGGAGTGAGTGTTGGGGGAGGGGTGAGCGGAGAGAGGAGTGGAGTGAGTGTTGGGGGAGGGGTGAGGGGAGAGAGGAGGGGAGTGAGTGTTGTGGGAAGGATACGGGGAGAGAGGAGGGGAGTGAGTGTTGGGGGAAGGATACGGGAGAGGGGAGGGGTGAGGAGAGAGAGGAGTGGAGTGAGTGTTGGGGGAGGGACGCGGGGAGAAGGGAGGGGAGTGAGTGTTGGGGGAGGATTGTGGGGAGAGGGGAGGACAGTGAGTGTTGGGGGAGGAGTGCGGGGAGAAGGGAGGGGTGCGAATGTTGGGGGAGGGGTGAGGGGAGAGGAGAGGGGAGTGAGTGTTATGGGAGAGATGTGGGGAAAGGGGAGGGGAGTGAGTGTTGGGGAGGGATGCAGGGAGGGGAGGGGATTGAGTCTTGGGGGAGGGGTGCGGGGGGAGGGGAGTGAGAGTTGGGGAGGGATGCAGGGAGGGGGAGGGATGAGGGGAGAGGGGAGGGGATTGAGTCTTGGGGGAGAGATGTGGGGAGAGTGGAGGGGAGTGAGTATTGGCGGATAGGAAGAGGAGAGGTGGGGGGCAAGGGATGAGGGAGGGGATGGAGGAGTGAGTGTGGAAAGAGATGGTGGAGGGACAATGGTGGAGAGGATGGAGGAGTGACAGTGGGAAGGGGGTGGAGGAGGGGCAATAGGGGAGGGGATGGAGGAGTGACAGTGGGAAGGGGTGGAGGAGGGGCAATAGGGGAGGGGATGGAGGAGTGACAGTGGGAAGGGGTGGAGGAGGGGCAATAGGGGAGGGGATGGCAGAGGGGGTGTGGGGGAGGGGATGGAGGAGGGGGTGTGGGTGTAGGGAGTGGAGGAGGGGCATGGGGAGAGGAGAGGTGTGGGGAGGGAGTCACTACAGTCAGTCAGTAGCTCGCTTTACATCTCTGGCCCATTTTGTTCCCCCCCCCAATGAGATTGTGCACAGCGTAAAATCAAACACCAATTTACTATCGTCCATTTCCCACTGCTGCAAGACCAAACTTTGGGTGTGAGTTTGAATGGAAGTCAATGTGAGTTGGTGTTTGTGCACAATCGGGGACGTGCAAGGAATAATATTGGAACCGGCACAGTGGTTAGCCTCACAGTGCCAGGGACCCGGGTTCGATTCCAGCCTCGAGTCACTGTCCACGTGGAGTTTGCACGTTCTCCTCGTGTCTGTGTGGGTTTCCTCCGGGTCCTCTGGTTTCCACATTGAAAAAATGTGCTGGTTAGGTGGATTGGTCATGCTAAATTGCTCTTTAATCTCCCACGCTATGTAGCTTAGGTGGATTGGCTTAGGTAAATGCACTGGGTTAGGTGGATAAGGCAGGGGACAGCACTTGGTGGTGATGCTCTTTTGGAGAGCCGGTGCAGATTTGATGGGCAGAATGGCCTCCTTCTGCACTGTAGAGATTTTATGGTTTGGAAAATCCACAAATGTGGTGACAAAGATTGAGGTTTTTAAAGTTCACAACTGGGCTTACATTAACACTGCAATGAAGTTACTGTGAAAATCCCCTAGTCGCCACACTCCGACGCCTGTTCGGGTACACTGAGGGAGAATTTAGCATGGCCAGTGTACCTAACCAGCACGTCTTTCAGACTGTGGGAGGAAACCAGAGCATCTGGAGGAAACCCACGCAGACATGGGGAGAACGTGCAGACTCTGCAACTCTGCACAGACGGTGACCCAAGCCAGAAATCGAACCCTGGCGCTATGAGGCAGCAGTGCTAACCACTGTGCCACCGTGTCACCCTCTGCCGCAAAATGAACATATTATTTGAATTTATCAAGGAAATATTTCTCAAGCACCGATTTCAGCCAATGTAAAAATTTGCTTCCTCACCGTGTCCCTGGGAGTGGGAGGCAACAGCACTGGGGAAGGAAAAGGTTTATCAGGGACAATGCCGATGGATGAAGTATCAGCAGACAATGAACCAAGTACCAGGCTTGGGCAGAATATATGTGACATGACATGACCGAGTGGTCTTCACTCTGATTTCTATCACTATACATATAAGTTTTGATATGTATCTTTTCATTTTAAGGGTTTTGTGTTGCGGAGCCCAAGAAAATGAAAGTCTTCAGGCCATTTTTTATAGCGCTGAGGCTGCCATATTCCGTCAAAAGAAATGAACAGCTGGAAGTGAGAGCAATTTTGTACAATTATCTCGAAGATGACATCACGGTAAGATGTGAAACAGAAAGTTGTTGTCAGCTTTAGTGCGATAGTCAGATAATAAAGATGTATTGAGTGGGAGAGACAATTGTGTTCCATTGCCATGGCAAATCCCAAATAAGCCATCATTGAGGGGCGAAGGTGGTGCATTGGTAATATCACTGGGATAGGAGTCCAAAGACGTCTAACACTCTTGATCGTAAGACCATAAGTGGCACAGTGGTTGACACTGCTGCCTCACAGCACCAGAGACTCGGGTTCAGTTTCAACCTTGGGTGAATGCCTGTGTTGAGTTTGCATGTTCTGCCTGTGTCAAAAGAGGCTTCTTCCACGTGCTCCGGTTTTCCCCCACAGTCCAAAGATGTGTGGGTTATGTTGATTGGCCGTGCTAAATTGACCCTACTGTCAGGGGATTATCAGGGTAAATACATGGGGTTACAGGGATAGGGCCTGGGTGGGATCATTGTTGGTGCAGACTCGATGGGCTGAATGGCTCCTTCTGCACTGTAGGCATTCTATGATTCTATGATAGCCACCCAGTTCAGGGGCAGTTGGGGATGGCCAACAAAGGCCAACATTGTCAGAATCGGAAACAAAATCCTGCATGTTAACAAATAAAGCACATGACTTATGGGAATCCCACATATATCTTTCACCACAGAAATATGTAAGAAATATGGTTAGACGTTTAGTTTAAAGTTTATGTATTAGTGTTAAAAGTAACCTTACATTAAACACTGCAATGAAGTTACTATGAAAATCCCTAGTCACCACATTCCGGTACCTGTTCGGGTACATTGAGGGAGGATTTCGCATGACCATGCACGTTTTTAGCACAGCCAATCACCCAACCCACGCATCTTTGGAGTGTGGGAGGAAACCGGAGCACCCGAAGGAAACCCACGGAGACACAAGTGCAGACTCCGCACAGACAGTGACCCGAGGCTGGAATCAAATCCGGGTCTCTGGCGCTGTGAGTTAGCAGTGCTAACCACTGTGCCAACGTGCCACCCCCATTTGCTTGTTATCAACGACAAAAAATGACAGGAATGAACCACTAACTCACTGAAAAAAATCCACAAGGCAATATTAGCAGCCAATCCATTGGTAATGGCAAACATGTGTGACTCAAGTAGGGCAGCACGGTAGCACAGTGGTTAGCACTGCTGCTTCACAGCTCCAGGGACCTGGGTTCGATTTCTGGCTTGGGTCACTGTCTGTGTGGAGTTTGCACATTCTCCTCGTGACTGTGTGGGTTTCCTCCGGGTGCTCCGGTTTCCTCCCACAGTCCAAAAATGTGCGGGTTAGGTTGATTGGCCACGCTAAAAATTGCCCTTAGTGTCCTGAGATGTATAGGTTGGAGGGATTAGTGGGTGGATATGGGGGTAGGGCCTGGGTGGGATTATGGTCGGTGCAGACGCGATGGGCCGAATGGCCTCTTTCTGTACTGTAGGGTTTCTATGATATTTCATAATGAACAACAATTTATACTTCTTTGAGGGACTTGAACTTAATAAAAGGTCGCAAGACGCTACACGCAAGTGTTACGAAGCAGATAATGGCACTGAATCAAACTAGGCAGATATCAGGATAGATAGCCAAATGGTCAGTCCAAAATGTCGGGTTCAAGAAGAAGGGTGGCACGGTGGCACAGTGGTTGGCACTGCTGCCTCACAGCATCAGGGACCCGGGTTCGATTCCCGGCTTGGGTCACTATCTGTGTGGAGTTTGCACGTTCTCCCCGTGTCTGCATGGGTTTCCTCTGGATGCGCCGGTTTCCTCCTTCAGTCTGAAAGACGTACAGGTTAGATGAATTAGCCATGCTAAATTCTCCCTCAGTGTACCCAAGCAGGCGCCGGAGTGTGGCAACTGGGGGATTTTTACCCGAACTTCATTGCAGTGTGAATGTAAGCCTACTTCTGACAATAAATAAACTTTAAAAAGTTCCTTAAATAAATAAATTGTGTTAGGAGAGGCATGGAGGTTTAGGGAAGGAATTCCAAGTCTTGGAGCCTAGATGGCTGAGGCAACTATAGGTGGAGCGGTTATAATTGAGGCTGCACAGGAAAAGTAATGTGTGTATCAGGGGGATGGTGAGGCAAAAGGGGAGAGACATAGATAGGGAAGAGTGAGAACATGCAGAGATTTGAAAAGAAGGAGGATAAGTGTAAAATTGCAGCGTTGCTTAACCAAGGACAGTGGTGAGAAGGGAATGTGGGTGCAGGGGGGCGGTTTGTCAGGGAGAGGAGATGGGGCGGGATCTGGGAATGCTCAGAGAGCAGTTGGCTTCTGGTCCTTTTGCACCAATGTTAATTCTGTCATATATATACTGTCTTTTGGTCACACACGTAGATGGGATGGCAAAGAAGGCAAATGGCGTGTTTGCCTTTCTTGGTTGGGGCATGGAGTACAAGAGACAGGATGTCATGTTGAAGCTTTATAAAACTTTGGTTAGGCCACACTTAGAGTATTGCGTTCAATTCTGGTTGCCACATTACAGGAAGAATGGAGGATTTGGAGAAGGTGTAGAAAAGGTTTACCAGGATGCTGCCTGGATTAAAGGGTGTGAGCTGTAAGGAGAGGCTGGACAAACTAGAGCTGTTTTGTTTAGAGTGGCGGAGGCTGAGGGGAGACCTGATTGAAGCCTATAAGATTATGAGAGGCATAGATAGGGCTGACAGTCAGAATCTTTTCCCCAGAGTTGAAATGTCTAATACTAGGAGGCATGCATTTAAGGTGAGGGGGGGAAAGTTCAAAGGAGCTGTGAGGGGCAAGGTTTTACAGTGGTAGCTGTCTGGAAAGCCCTGACTGGGGTGGTCGCGCAGATAGATACAATAGGGGCATTTATGGGACTTTTAGATAAGCACATGAATATGCAAAGAATAGAGGGATATAGACCAAGGGCAGTCAGAAGGGATTAGTATAATTTGGCATCATGTTCAGCACAACTTCGAGGGCTGAAGGGCCTGTTCCTATGGCATACTGTTCATTGTTCTATGTTCTATTTCCAAAATGCATGATTTGATTTTGTTTAACCAACCTTCCATCTTTGTAATACATTTTGTTTTCTATGTATACAACTAGATGAAAGTATACATGAAGCCTGTAGATTCGCTTTGCAGTCCTGCCACAGGCGAGAAGAACACAAGAACTGTGCTGGTCAAGGGAAACACGGCCTATGCTATATACTTCTCGGTTGTCCCACTCGCCATTGGTACCATTCCAATCGCCGTGGTTGCCTACCATGAGGATGGAATGATAAGTGATGCCATTTCAAAAAACCTCAATGTAGTGGTGAGTCAATGATATTAATTAATTTGATTTTTGATTTAAGTTGATTTGATTTATTATTGCCACATGTATTAGGATACAGTGAAAAGTATTGTTTGTTGCATGCCATTAAGCATATTGTTCATAGAGTACATAGGGGAGAAGGAAAGGAGAGGATGCAGTATGTTACAGTCACAGAGAAAGATCAACTTAATATAAGGAAGGACCATTCAAAATTCTGACAGCAGCAGGGAAAAAGCAGTTCTTGAGTCGTGACCTCAGACTTTTGTATCTTTTTCCCGATGCTCAGGGAGACGAGAGATGAAATTGCTGGGCCTCTGATGGAAATCTTTGTCACTTCTTTGGACACAGGTGAGGTCCCTGAGGATTGGAGGATAGCGAATGTGGTCCCGTTGTTTAAGAAGGGTAGCAGGGATAACGCGGGAAATTATAGGCCGGTGAGCTTGACGTCCGTGGTAGGGAGGTTGTTGGAGAGGATTCTTAGAGACAGGATGTATGTGCATTTAGAACGGAACAATCTCATTAGTGACAGACAGCATGGTTTTGTAAGAGGGAGGTCGTGCCTTACAAATTTGGTGGAGTTTTTTGAGGAGGTGACAAAAATGGTTGACGAAGGAACGGCCGTGGATGTCGTCTATATGGATTTCAGTAAGGCATTTGACAAAGTCCCACATGGCAGGTTGGTTAAGAAGGTTAAGGCTCATGGGATTCAAGGAGAAGTGGCTAGATGGGTGGAGAACTGGCTTGGCCATAGGAGACAGAGGGTAGTGGTCGAAGGGTCTTTTTCCGGCTGGAGGTCTGTGACCAGTGGTGTTCCGCAGGGCTCTGTACTGGGACCTCTGCTATTTGTGATATATATAAATGATTTGGAAGAAGGCGTAACTGGTGTTATCAGCAAGTTTGCGGATGACATGAAGATGGCTGGACTTGCGGATAGCGATGAGCATTGTCGGGCAATACAGCAAGATATAGATAGGCTGGAAAATTGGGCGGAGAGGTGGCAGATGGAATTTAATCCGGATAAATGCGAAGTGATGCATTTTGGAAGAAATAATGTAGGGAAGAGTTATACAATAAATGGCAGAGCCAGCAAGAGTATAGAAACACAGAGGGACCTAGATGTGCAAGTCCACAAATCCTTGAAGGTGACAACACAGGTGGAGAAAGTGGTGAAGAAGGCATATGGTATGCTTGCCTTTATAGGACGGGGTATAGAGTATAAAAGCTGGAATCTGATGATGCAGCTGTATAGAACGCTGGTTAGGCCACATTTGGAGTACTGCGTCCAGTTCTGGTCGCCGCACTACCAGAAGGACGTGGAGGCTTTAGAGAGAGTGCAGAGAAGGTTTACCAGGATGTTGCCTGGTATGGAGGGTCTTAGCTTTGAGGAGAGATTGGGTAGACTGGGGTTGTTCTCCCTAGAAAGACGGAGAATGAGGGGAGATCTAATAAAGGTGTACAAGATTATGAAGGGGATAGATAGGGTGAACGGTGGGAAGCTTTTTCCCAGATCAGAAGTGACGATCACGAGGGGTCATGGGCTCAAGGTGAGAGGGGCGAAGTATAACTCAGATATTAGAGGGATGTTTTTTACACAGAGGGTGGTGGGGGCCTGGAATGCGCTGCCAAGTAGGGTGGTGGAGGCAGACACACTGACATCATTTAAGACTTACCTGGATCGTCACATGAGCATCCTGGGAATGGAGGGATACAAGCGATTGGTCTAGTTGGACCAAGGAGCGGCACAGGCTTGGAGGGCCGAAGGGCCTGTTTCCTGTGCTGTACTGTTCTTTGTTCTTTATGTGTGGGGCCCTTGATTATGCTGGCTGCTTTCCCGAGGCAGCAGAAGTGCAGACAGAATCCACGGATGGGAGGCTGATTTGTGTGATGGACTGGGCTATGTTAATAACCCTTTGTAGTTTCTTGCGGTCTTGGTCAGAGCAGGAGCCATACCAAGCTGTGATACATCCAGAAAGAATGCTTTCTATGGTGCACCTGTAAAAATTGATGAGAGTCGTGGCGGACATGCCAAATTTCCTTAGACTCCTGAGAAAGTAGAGGTGTTGGTGGGATTACATTTCCTCCCTCTGGCATGTACTTATTCCTCATTCTGAATTCTCTGGAAGAGACACCATGCCTGCTTGTGAATTTTCTATTCTATGTTGGTCACACTCTCTAGCAACATATATTAGTTTGAATTGTCTGGTCATTTTGCACTCCCTTTTGTCCCTCTTTTCTTATGGTGTAGCTGCAGGTTTTCACAGCGAGGCTGCACCCTGGAATGAGTTTCTGAAGATGCTCTCCCAACTTCATCCCCATCCCTTGTCTTTAATATGCTCTTAATTTTGTTATTGTCACATGTATTGGGATACAGTGAAAAGTATTGACTCTTGCGCACTGTACAGACAAAACAGTACGTAGAGTACATAGAGGGAAGGAAAAGAGAGGGTGCAGAATACGTAGTTCTGCTGAGGTGGGCTGATATACTAATGAACAAATGCCACGTGGTTAACTATCTCCAGTGTCCTCAAAATAGCTGGAACCTTGTCCGACATAACACCAGTGGGGTGCAGTTCCAAAGGTATGCCATTGGCTGTGAATTATTCGAGGATCGTAAAAGACACCTTTATAAGTGATGACCGTTGCAATGTGAAAGCACAAGAACTGCAGGTACATGGGAACACCGTCACTGAAAGTTCCCCACTAAGCCAATCATAGAATCATAAAATCCGACAAAGCAGAAGGAGGCCATTCGGCCCATTGAGTCTTCGTCGACCACAATCCCACCCAGGCCCTATCCCCATAACCCCATGCATTTACCCGAGCTAGTCTGACACTAAGGGGCAAAGTAGCATGGCCAATCCACCTAACCCGCACATCCTTGGACTATGGGGGGAAACTGGAGCACCCAGAGGAAACCCACGCAGACACGGGGAGAATGTGCAAACTCCACACAGACAGTGACCCAAGCCGGGAAACGAATCTGGGTCCCCTGGCGCTGTGCAGCAGCAGTGCTAACCACTGTGCCACCGTGCCATCCTGACTTTGCTATCCTGACTTGGCAATGTATCGCTATTCCTTCACTGTTGGCGGGGCAAAATCCTGGAACACTCTCCCTAAAAGCACTGTGGGTGTACCTACACCACTTGGACTGCAACGGTTCAAGAAGGCGGCTCACCACCACCTTCTCGAAGGCAATTAGGGATGGGCAATGGCTGCTGGCTGAGCCAGTGAAGCCAAATCCCATGAGTGAATGCAAAAGGAAAGTATTTCCTCTACTTTCCCCTCTTCTACTGTCCCCCACGTTCCTTTCCAGTGGCATCATGATGCTGAAAATCTGAAATAAAAGGGTAACAGTTGTGATGCAACCAAAAGAGAAAATGCTGGAAAATCTCAGCAGGTCTGGCAGCATCTGTGAGGAGAGAAAAAAGCTGATGTTTCAAGTTCAGATGACCCTTCGTCAAAGCTAAAAGACATAGAAAGTGGGAGATATTTATACAGTAGAGTGAGGGAATGAAAGATGAGTCACAGCCACAGAAAGAAGGGGAAAGGCTGCTAATGGCTGTCCATAGAGAGAATAGAAGGTGTGAATGGCCAAATGGCAGAGAAGCTGAAATCAGAGGGTAAACTGTGACAGATGAAGATGTGGGGGGACAGGGATGGGAGAGAGATAAAATTGAGAAAAAGGGGGAAAGGGGAAGTAAAGGGGGAGGAAAGGTAAAGGAATAAAATAGGGGGAAAGAGTGGTGGGGGAAAGAAAAATAAACACAATAAAGAAATAAAAGGGAGACAACAGTTAAAAATAAATGAAATTAAAACAAAGGGGTTTTGATTTGATTTATTATTGTCACATGTATTAACATACAGTGAAAAGTATTGTTTCTTGTACGCGATACAGACAAAATCTACCGTTCATCGAGACGGAAATGAGAGAGTGCAGAATGTAGTGTTACAGTCATAGCTAGGGTATAGAGAAAGATCAACTTAATGCAAGGGAAGTCCATTCAAAAGTCTGACGGCAGCAGGAAAGAAGCTGTTCTTGAGTCAGTTGGGACGTGACCTCAGGCTTTTGTATCTTTTTCCCGAAGGAAGAAGGTGGAAGAGAGAATGTCCGGGGTGCGAGGGGTCCTTAATTATGCTGGCTGCTTTGTCGAGGCAGCGGGAAGTGTAGACAGAGTCAATGGATGGGAGGCTGGTTTGCACGATGGATTGGGCTACATTCACGACCTTGTGCAGTTCCTTGCGGTCTTGGGCAGAGCAGGAGCCATACCAAGCTGTGATACAACCAGAAAGAATGCTTTCTATGGTGCATCCATAAAAGTTGGTGAGAGTCGCAGCTGACATGCCAAATTTCCTTAGTCTTCTGAGAAAGTAGAGGCGTTGGTGTGTTTGAGGCAAAGCTCTGATGCAAAGTCTTTGAGCTGAAATACTGACATTGGTTCTCCCTCGAGATGCTGGCTGAAGTGTGGAGAATTTCCAATATTTGCTGACTTGGTTTCGGAGCATGTTTTGAGTCAGTACAGAGGGTGTTCTCAAGATATCAAAGGCCAGCCCCACCCTGTGCTCATCCCAACTTTCCAAAAATCCCTGCACACCTGCGCAGTCATCCATCTAAAGAGTCCATTGGAACCCCGGACTCGTCTACGTTGCATTTTGGTTAGACCATCAGCAAATTGCCAGTCCTTAATGCTGCCATTTACACTTCCCTTCGATGGGATTCCGCTTCCCGCCTTTGTAGCATGTTTTCCGGCTGCGAAGGCAGCTCGTCTTTGACCAGCAGGGTGATCTTCCAGTCCCGCCACCGTCAACACCATTTTGCACTGTTTGCCAACCACTCCACCAGGGATCAATCACAGAATCGTAGATGCCTGACAATGCAGAGGGAGGCCATTCGGCCTATCCCTAGTCTGCACTGACTACAAACGCACCATGACCCTATTCCCATAACCCCATATATTTACCCTGCTAGTTCCCCTGACACTAAGGTCAATTTAGATTGGCCAATCAACCTAACCCGCAAATCCTTTGAGTGTGAGAGGAAACCGGAGCACCTGAAGGAAATCTATGCAGACACGGGGAGAATATGCAAACTCCACACAGACAGTGACCCGAGGCTGGAATTGAACCCGGGTCCCTGGTTCCATGAAACAGCAGTGCTAACCGCTGTGCCACCGTGCCATATCAAAGCGAGGAGATGGTGGGGAGGGGGCTAAGGTGATGGTGAGGGGCGGCGGGGTGGAAGATTGCCACCGATGAGATTGGGAGATCCCACAACCAGAAGGATCGATGGATTCCCGATGGCCTTGTCTACTCTTTCCTCACTCAGACGTATTCCTGAAGTTCTATTTTGCTCCACCTGTTCCACCCCACCTTAAACCGTCTAAAATCCATCACGTTCCTTCCTTGAATATGAACACATATGGATAAACTCAGCAGACCTGGCAGCATCTGTGGGAGAGAGACATAGAGTTAATGTTTGGAGCCATATGATTCATCGACAGAAGAGTCTGCTAATTTCTATAGAAGACACATACGGACTGGAATATTCCTCTCTCTCCAGAATTTTCTGATTTCCAGCATCTGCAGTATTTTGCTTTTATAAATTTCTCCCTCTCTACCGCTCTGAGGAAGAGTCATCCCAATTCAAAACAATTCGCCCTCCTCAGATGCTGCCAGACCTGCTGAGTTTATCCAGCATTTTCTCTGTATATTTCTGCCGGACGCCATGTGGCTTTAAGTAACAGCACTGAAAGTAAGCGTGCAGGTACAGCAGGCTGTAAAGAAGGCAAATGGTATGTTGGCCTTCTTAGCTAGAGGATTTGAGTATAGGGATAACAATGTTTTGCTGAAATTGTACAGGGCATTGGTGAGGCCACACCAGGAGTATTGTGTGCAGTTTTGGTGTCCTTAACTGAGGAAGGATGTCCTTGCTATAGAGGGAGTACAGCGAAGGTTTATCAGACTGATTCCTGGGATGGCAGGTCTGCCATATGGGGAGAGACTAAGTCGGCTAGGATTATATTCATTAAAGTTTGGAAGAGTGAGAGGGGATCTCATAGACGCTTATAAAATTCTAACGGGGTCAGACAGGGTAGATTCAGAAAGAATGTTCCCAATGGTGGGGGGAGTCCAGAACTAGGGGTCGTAATTTGAGGATAAGGGGTAAACCTTTTAGAACTGAGATAAGGAAAAATATTCTTCGCGCAGAGGGTGGTGAATGTGTGGAATTTGCTGCCACAGAATGTAGTTGAGGCCAAAACATCGTCTGATTTCAAGAAGAAATTAGATATAGCTCTTGGGGCTAAAAGGATCAAGGGATATGGGGGAAGGGGGGAATCAGGATATTGAATTCAGTGGTCAGCCATGATCAAAATGAATGGCGGAGCAGGCTCGAAGGGCCGAGTGGCCTAATCCTGCTTCGAGTTTCTATGTTTCACCCCCTTGAATTTCAGTTTAAAAAAGCAATGAAATCTTCATCGGATAAAGACCTTTCGTTAATGATCGGTGAATGATTTTTTTCAATGCATTTCAAAGTGAAAGCAAAATTAATGTCTTAATTAATTTTGCAATTCTTATAGAAAAGTATGAATTTATTCGATACTTGACATCTCAATACTGCTGTTTGTGTGTTAGGTGCACTGTATAACTGATTAATAACTTTACGGATTAATCTAAGCAACAAGTGTGAAATAAATAAGCAAAAATAAAGATATTATGTTGCACCTTTTGACATAGCAAGGTATCCCAAAGCCCTTCACAGGAAGGTGAACAAATTGCATTTGACACTGAGACATGGATGAATATATCAGAACGGGTGACAATGGACAGGATTTTACGGCCTTGCTGGTCCCAAAACCTTAAAATCCTGCCTGAGGCCAACAGATCTTCCCATTATGGTAGCTCAGTGGTTAGCACTGCTGCCTCACAGCGCCAGGGACCCGGGTTTGATTCCCGGCTTGGGTCACTGTCTGTGTGGAGTTTGCACGTTCTCCTCGTGTCTGCGTGGGTTTCCTCCAGGTGCTGAAGGACGTGCTGGTTAGGTGCATTGACCTGAACAGGCGCGGAAGTGTGGCGACTGGGGGAATTTCACAGTAACTTCATTGCAGTGTTAATGTAAGCCTTACTTGTGACCAATAAATAAACTTTACTTTATTGTTCGCCCCTGCGCCAGCTCCGATTCCCATGATAATCTCAAATTACACTCTATCAGGCTTGGTTCGACAACAAATTGATTCAATCCAGATGTTTAATCAACCTCTTTATTTCATTATGTTACGACATCGGGTCAGTCTTCCTTAATGATGCAGGCTAACAAAGCCTGCAGCCCTCAGGGGAGACTGAACACAGTTCTTTGTTTTGGTACAATACAAATACTTTTTTTCTAACGCATGCAAGCGACCCGATAGCCTACCAACTATACCCCAATATACTCGTTACCAATCAGAGGATAATAATGCTTCGTGCACTCCTCGTGCTGACCTTCACTGGCCAGTCACATTCTGTGCACATATGCTGCAACACAGAACACGTGTGTGATAACAAGTGATCGCAGCTGCATTCAGCTTATCTTAGCAGGCAGTTGTCTGCAGAACAAGGCCATACCATCACATGACCTCACCCAGCCGCAAGGAGCCAGGCAATAGTTTATACTCACTTATACTATAATACTGTAAGCATTAGATTACTACTAGTTTCTACAATCAAGGAAGACATCACCATCCAAGCATCGCTACACATATATCCACATCCACACCCGTGGTCAGCAGGGTGGTACAATACCGCCCCACATTCTTTGTCAACAACATAGGTTTTTAGTTAACATCTGCAAGGAAGAGGTAGAGGATCAGAGAGGTTTACTTCCAGGGTTTGGTGGCCTCTAAAATTTTTAAGTTTAGTTATTAGTGTCACAAGTAGGCTGACATTAACATTGCAATGAAGTTACTGTGAAAATCCCCTCGTCGCCACACTCCGGCTCCAGTGTTAGGGTACACTGAAGGAAAATTTAACATGGCCAATCCACCTAACCCGCATGTCTTTCGGACTGTGGGAGGAAACTGGAGCACCCGGAGGAAACCCATACAGACACGGGGAGAACGTGCAGACTTCGCACAGACAGTGACCCAAGCCGGGAATCAAACTGGGGTCCTTGACGCTGTGAGGCAGCAGTGCTGACGACTGTGCCACCATGCCGTTGAATGGACTCCCCTCCAATGGTAGAGCGATTAAAATCTGAGATGTGCAAGAGGCACGAATTGGAGATGTTTACCTGATGGTGTGTGGTTATAGAAGCATGGGTGTGAATAAACTTAGTGGTCATGCCATTGAGTAAGAAGTCTCACAGCACCAGGTTAAAATCCAACAGGTTTATTTGGTAGCACGAGTTTTCGGAGCGCTGCCCCTTCATCAGGTAAGTCTCACCGAAAGCTTGTGCTACCAAATAAACCTGTTGGGCTTTAACCTGGTGTTGTGAGACTTCTTACTGCACCCACCCCAGTCCAACGCCAGCATCTCCACATCATGACTATGCCATTGAGGTTATTGACCAGAACTATGAGAATGTTAACATTGAGACATTGCTCGACCAGAAGGCTATGTAGATCAGCTGGCAAGGGGGCGATGGGTACAGCGGCACTGGCCTCTACCAAGGTTGGATTGCCTGTTGTGGTGAAGACTGAGTAATTGATGTTACTCCACACAACATCAACATTTCTGCACCGTTTATTTGTGCCTGTTCACTTGCTCACATAGGGAGAAGGTGTGATAAAGACAGAAGAAAGAAGTATTGCCATTAATCCACGTGGTGAGTACAGAGTGTGCTTGGAATTCAACTTCACACCATAGTTTGGTAGCAATGTATCTTCCTAGTAAAAGGCATGTTCAGCTGTTCATTTCATATGCTCCTTACAGTGGTTAGCCTCACAGCATAAGGGAACCAGGTTCAATTCCGGCCTCGGGTGACTGTGTGGAGTCTACACATTCTTCCCGTGTCTGCGTTGCTTTCCTTCGGCTGCTCTGGTTTCCTCCCACAATCCAAAGATGTGCAGGTTAGGCGGATTGGTCATGATAAATCACCCCTTAGTGTTAGTGGGACTAGCCAGGGTAAATACATGGGGTTAAGGGGATAGGGCCGGGGTGGGATTGTTGTCAGTGCAAGTTCGATGGGCTGAATGGCCTCCTTCTGCACTGTCGAGATTCTGATCACATTTTAATCTAAACACATCAAAATAAATTTTACTTGTCTTCTGTGAACAGACTGTCGGGAGCTAAGCAATGAGGAAAGGCACTTCATGAAGTCTTGTCATCTTTCTGCCATGATGCCATGCTCCCGCACCACCGAACAGCAATGACCAACCTCTCAGAAATGGTGCTACCTGCCCTCACTTGACGCTGGCGCTCTCTGGCACCACTTATCCCCTGGCAGTATCTTCCTCCAGGTGCAGTTCCTACAGTGGCCAGTGTTCTCCAGGGCGCTGCTGAGCTGCCAGCTCCCCACCACCACCACTGCCTCAATTGACCGGTAGCTCTTGGGGTGGGAAACTGTCCTTAACCAAAACCTTCCCATCTAAATGGCTGCCCGACCCAGGTGTGCAGGCTGTCAAGGTGAGTCATCCCCAGCTTTGAGCTCATCATCATTGGAGTAGTGCTAATGCTTGTGGAGTGGTAATCCAGAGGCCCAGGCAGATGTTCTTGGGACAAGGGTTCAAACCCACCTTAGCAGTTGGTGGAATTCAAATACAATTAATCAACCTGGAATTAAAAATTAATCAATAATGGGGACCGTGCATTGTCAAAAATATAACCTATCTGATTCATGTATGGCCTTTTAAGTTTTGAAATCTCATCCTTACCTGGCTGGTCATAGAGTCATTGAGGTTTACAGCATGGAAACAGGCCCTTTGGCCCAACTTGTCCATGCCGCCCAGTTTTTACCACTAAGCTAGTCCCAATTGTCCAAATTTGGCGCATATCTCTCTATGCCCATCTTACCCATGTAACTGTTTAAGTACTTTTTAAAAGACAAAATTGTACCCGCCTCTACTACTACCTCTGCTAGCTTGTTCCAGACACTCACCACCCTCTGTGTGAAAACATTGCTCCTCTGGACCCTTTTGTATATCTCTCCTCAGTGGTTTACACTAAATGTAACTCCAGATCTACAACAATGCTGTTGACTCTTGAATGCCATCAGCCTAGAAAGCCATTCAGTTTGAAAGGAATTGATTGGGCAAAATTATTTTTTCTTAATTCATTTACAAGGTGTGGGGATCACTGGCTGGGCACACCATTTATGGCCCATCAGCAATTGCCCTCGAGAATGTGGTGGTGAGA
The DNA here is from genome assembly GCF_964213995.1 of Mustelus asterias. NCBI lineage: Eukaryota > Metazoa > Chordata > Chondrichthyes > Carcharhiniformes > Triakidae > Mustelus > Mustelus asterias. The sequence continues at coordinate 20,289,950 of NC_135808.1, read as the reverse complement.
TTCCTTCTTGAATATCTCCAATCTCTGTGGTGTAGGTATACCCCCAGTGCTGTTAGGGAGTGAGTTCCAGGATTTTGACCCAGTGACAGTGAAAGAATGGTGATATAGTTCCAAGCCAGGATGGTGAGTGACGTAGAGGGGCCTTACCAAGTGATGCGCCCATCCCATGGACAACACCTAGAAGTAAAAACATCAGCCATAGAATCCCTGCCACGCAGAAAGGGGTCGTCCAGTCCATCAAGTTGGCACTGACTCTCCGAAAGTGCATTCCACCTAGGCCCACCTCTCCACCCTTTCCCCACAACCCCCGGACATTTACCATGGCTTAATCACCGAACCGACACCACTTTGCACAATAAGTGGCAATTTAGAATGGCCAATCCACCTATCCTGCACATCTTTGGAGTGTGGGAAGAAACCGGAGCACCCAGGGGAAACCCATGCAGATGCGGGGAGAATGTGCAAACTCCACAAAGACAGTCACCGAACCCAGAATCGAACCCGGGTCTCTGGCGCTGTGAGGCAGCAGTGCCAACCACTGTGCCACCATCATATGTATGTAGCTGCATTTTTTTCATCTTCATTCAATTGCTCTTACGAAAATTATTTTTATTATTATTAGGGAAGAGCTCCTATCAGATTATTGAAGAAATACCGACGAACATGGTTCCAGACACCAACTCCTTCCTTTACATTCGCGCAAGAGGTAACGCATACTTTCCTTCCGAAGGAACCTGACATCAATGTGACTTGGTTCTCTGTGACTTTTACAATGAAAATTTGATCCTTTAAACTTTAGTTTCTTGTTCTTGTCTTACTTTCTGGAAGATATCACTGCAAATTCGCTTTTAGAACATCTGACTGCCAGTTGACGTCTCAAAATTAGCGATCTTTTTATTTTATTTTTCACTCTGGGCAAAATGAACGACAGAATCTTCTGGTGGGCTCAAATAAAGACATATTTTTCAGTCCCGTCCACTGCGGGAGGGGAATTTGGGCAGGAGTCAGACCAGAAAATCCTGTCCCTCGGCTCAATGTTGCGGCAAAGATGTTCCCTGGGCTTGGTGTAGCCCGGATCTTCCGAGCAGTGGGGGAGGCGATGGCCAAGTGATATTGTGGCCAGACTATTAATCCAGGAACTCAGCTAACGTTTAGGGACCCGGGTTCGAATCCCGCCACGGCAGATTGTGGGATTTGAATTCAATTTTTTTTAAAATCTGGAATTAAGAAGCTACTGATGATGTCGATTGTCGGAAAAACCCACCTGGTTCACTCATGTCTCTTTAGGGAAGGAAATCTGCCACCTTACCTGGTCTGGCCTGCATGTGACTACAGAGCCACAGCAATGTGGTTGACTCTGAACTGCCCTCAGGCAACTAGAGATGGGCAATAAATGCTGGCCAGCCAGCGACGCCCGTGTTCAACGAAAGAATAATAAGTGACCATTCAATTGTCACTGCCCTCTAAGATTCTGGTCTTCTTGTTAGTTTTCATACTTCTCGCTAGTTTGCCCTCTTAGTTTATTTTCTTCCTCTCTATTATATTTTCAGTCATCCTATGCTGGATTAGGAATTTATTCCAGTCTTTGGGCCTATCGTTGCCCTTTGCCTCAGTGTAGGCCTTTTCTTACTCTTCTTAACTTCCAGTCCATAGAATCAAAGACTCTATGGCCCTTTGGCCCAAACTGGTCCATGCCGACCAAAAGGCCCATCTAAGCTAACCCCATTTGTCTGCATTTGGCCCATATCACTCTAAATCTTTCCTATCTACGTATCTGCCCAATTGTGGTTCCAGTTCCTGGAATGCACAATTGGTGCTGTTTTCCAACATTTATCTACTATTTAATGTATTAATCCCTCTCCAGGGACACCCGGCCATGAATGTACATAGAACATAGAACATAGAACATAGAACAGTACAGCACAGAACAGGCCCTTCGGCCCACGATGTTGTGCCGAGCTTTATCTGAAACCAAGATCAAGCTACCCACTCCCTATCATCCTGGTGTGCTCCATGTGCCTATCCAATAACCGCTTAATTGTTCCTAATGTGTCTGACTCCACTATCACTGCAGGCAGTCCATTCCACACCCCAACCACTCTCTGCGTAAAGAACCTACCTCTGATATCCTTCCTGTATGTCCCACCACGAACCCTATAGTTATGCCCCTTTGTAATAGCTCCATCCACCCGAGGAAATCTTTCAACGTTCACTCTATCTATCCCCTTCATCATTTTATAAACCTCTATTAAGTCTCCCCTCAGCCTCCTCCGCTCCAGAGAGAACAGCCCTCGCTCCCTCAACCTTTCCTCATAAGACCTACCCTCCAAACCAGGCAGCATCCTGGTAAATCTCCTCTGCACTCTTTCCAGCGCTTCCACATCCTTCTTATAGTGAGCTGACCAGAACTGCACACAATATTCCAAATGTGGTCTCACCAAGGTCCTGTACAGTTGCAGCATAACCCCACGGCTCTTAAACTCCAACCTCCTGTTAATAAAAGCTAACACACTATAGGCCTTCTTCACAGCTCTATCCACTTGAGTGGCAACCTTTAGAGATCTGTGGATATGGACCCCAAGATCTCTCTGTTCCTCCACAGTCTTCAGAACCCTACCTTTGACCCTGTAATCCACATTTAAATTAGTCCTACCAAAATGAATCACCTCACATTTATCAGGGTTAAACTCCATTTGCCATTTTTCAGCCCAGCTTTGCATCCTATCTATGTCTCTTTGTAGCCTACAACAGCCTTCCACCTCATCCACTACTCCACCAATCTTGGTGTCATCAGCAAATTTACTGATCCACCCTTCAGCCCCCTCCTCTAAGTCATTAATAAAAATCACAAAGAGCAGAGGACCCAGCACTGATCCCTGCGGCACTCCGCTAGCAACCTGCCTCCAATCCTAAAATTTTCCATCCACCACCACCCTCTGTCTTCGATCAGACAGCCAGTTACCTATCCAATCTGCCAACTTTCCCTCTATCCCACACCTCCTCACTTTCATCATAAGCCGACCATGGGGGACCTTATCAAACGCCTTACTAAAATCCATGTATATGACATCAACTGCCCTACCTTCATCAACACACTTAGTTACCTCCTCAAAAAATTCAATCAAATTTGTGAGGCACGACTTGCCCTTCACGAATCCGTGCTGACTATGTAGTTGCCATAGTGGAGCACACAGTCAGGTCTGATGACACCCCCTCTCTTGGTCGCCCATTTGCTGGATGTTGATTGTAAGCTTAGCCAGGCCTAGGAACAAGTTCACAAGGATGTCCTCCTCATGCCCGTCCCCCTCCGCACACCATGGCCCCTCTCTGGAAATGTTTGATTGGTGCCAATCAAGTACCCTGTTGATCCTGAATGGTGCCATTCTTGGAAAGGTACCAGGGTGGTCATGCAGCCGTTTCAGTTCAAAGGCACGAAAGTGATTTATTTCCCATCCTGTAACACTTTTTTTTTCTCTCAGGCGAGGTGATGGGAGAAACCGTCCAAAACGCCCTGACGCCGGAAGGAATTGACAAGCTCATTCGGCAGCCGAGGGGCTGTGCCGAACAAACGTCGATATACATGTCACCGACTGTGTTTGCTGTGAAATACCTGGACAAAAGCGAGCAGTGGCTTAGTCTGAAAGCAGAACGGAAAGATGAAGCCTTGCGACACATTGAAGCAGGTAGAATTTGCACATGAACAACCTGAGCAAGTAGATTTGGTTGATCAATCCGAATAGGCAGCCTTATATTTCAGTTAGACCATAAGACGATAAGACAGAGGAGCAGAATTAGGCCACTCGGCCCATCGAGTCTGCTCCGCCATTCAGTCATGGCTGATATTTTTCTCATTCCCATTCTCCTGCCTTTTCCCCGTAACCCCTTATTAATCAAGAACGTATCTATCTCTGTCTTAAAGACACTCAATGACCTGGCCTCCGCAGCCTTCTGCGGCAAAGAGTTCCACAGATTCACCACTCTCTGGCTGAAGAAATTCCTCCTCATCTCTGTTTTAAAGGATTGTCCCTTTAGCCTGAGGTTGTTACCTCTGGTTCTACTTTTCCCTACTCGTGGAAGCATCCTCTCCATGTCCACTCTATCCAGGCCTCGCAGTATCCTGTAAGTTTCATTAAGATCCCCCTTCATACCTCTAAACTCCAACGAGTACAGACCCAGAGTCCTCAACCGTCCCTCAGACGACAAGCTCTTCATTCCAGGGATCATTCTTGTGAACCTCCTCTGGACCCTTTCCAAGGCCAGCACATCCTTCCTTAGATATGGGGCCCAAAACTGCTCACGATATTCCAATGGGGTCTGACCAGAGCTTTATACAGCCTCAGAAGTACATCCCTGCTCTTGTATTCTATGATGTGGAGATGCCGGCGTTGGACTGGGGTAAACACAGTAAGAAGTTTAACAACACCAGGTTAAAGTCCAACAGGTTTATTTGGTAGCAAAAGCCACACAAGCTTTCGGAGCTGCAAGCCCCTTCTTCAGGTGAGTGGGAATTCTGTTCACAAACAGAGCATATAAAGACACAACCTCAATTTACATGAATAATGGTTGGAATGCGAATACTTACAACTAATCAAGTCTTTAAGAAACAAAACAATGTGAGTGGAGAGAGCATCAAGACAGGCTAAAAAGATGTGTATTGTCTCCAGACAAGACAGCCAGTGAAACTCTGTGGGGGTTACAAATAGTGTGCCATGAACCCAATATCCCGGTTGAGGCCGTCCTCGTGTGTGCGGAACTTGGCTATCAGTTTCTGCTCAGCGACTCTGCGCCGTCGTGTGTCGCGAAGGCCGCCTTGGAGAACGCTTACCCGGGCATTCAGCCTCTGATATTCGGGTAAGCGTTCTCCGAGGCGGCCTTCGCGACACACGACGCGCAGAGTCGCTGAGCAGAAACTGATAGCCAAGTTCCGCACACACGAGGACGGCCTCAACCGGGATATTGGGTTCATGGCACACTATTTGTAACCTCCACAGAGTTTCACTGGCTGTCTTGTCTGGAGACAATACACATCTTTTTAGCCTGTCTTGATGCTCTCTCCACTCACATTGTTTTGTTTCTTAAAGACTTGATTAGTTGTAAATATTCGCATTCCAACCATTATTCATGTAAATTGAGTTTGTGTCTTTATATGCTCTGTTTGTGAACAGAATTCCCACTCACCTGAAGAAGGGGCTTGCAGCTCCGAAAGCTTGTGTGGCTTTTGCTACCAAATAAACCTGTTGGACTTTAACCTGGTGTCGTTAAACTTCTTACTTGTATTCTAGCCCTCTCGATGTGAATGGTAACATTGCATTTGCCTTCTTAACTGCTGATTGAACCTGCACGTTAACCTTAAGAGAATCTTGAACAATGACTCCCAAGTCCCTTTGTGTTTCTGATTCCCTAAGCATTTCCCCATTTAGAAAATAGTCCATGCCTCCATTCCTCCTTCCAAAGTACATAACCTCACACTTTTCCACATTGTAATCCATCTGCCACTTCTTTGCCCACTCTCCTCCCTGTCCAAGTCCTTCTGCAGCACCCCCTGCTTCCTCAATGCTGCCTGTCCCTCTACATATCTTTGTATCATCTGCAAACTTAGCAACAGTGCCTTCAGTTCCTTCCTCCAAATCGTTAACATAGAAACATAGAAAACTACAGCACAAAACAGGCCCTTCGGCCCCACAGGTTGTGCCGAACATATCCCTACCTTTTAGGCCTACCTATAACCCTCCGACCTATTAAGTCCCATGTACTCATCAAGGAGTCTCTTTAAAGACCCTATTGAGTTTGCCTCCACCACCACTGACAGCAGCCGATTCCACCCTCTGTGTGAAAAACTTCCCCCTAACATTTCCCCTGTTCCTACACCACAGCACCTTAAACCTGTGTCCTCTTGTAGCAGCCATTTCCACCCTGGGAAAAAGCGTCTGAGAATCCACCCGATCTATGCCTCTCAACATCTTATATACCTCTATTAGGTCTCCTCTCATCCTACGTCTCTCCAAGGAGAAAAGACCGAGCTCCCTCAGCCTATCCTCATAAGGCATGCCACTCAATCCAGGCATCATCCTTGTAAATCGCCTCTGCACCCTTTCAATCTTTTCCACATCCTTCCTGTAATGAGGGGACCAGAACTGAGCACAGTACTCCAAGTGGGGTCTGACGAGGGTCTTATATAGCTGCACCATTATCCCCGGACTCCTAAACTCAATCCCTCGATTGATAAAGGCCAGCACACCATATGCCTTCTTAACCACCTCCTCCACCTGCGGGGCCGATTTTAGAGTCCTATGGACCCTGACCCCAAGGTCCTTCTGATCCTCCACAGTACTAAGAGTCTTTCCCTTTATATTGTACTCCTTCATCCCATTTGACCTGCCAAAATGGACCACTACGCATTTATCTGGGTTGAAGTCCATCTGCCACTTGTCCGCCCAGTCTTGCATCCTATCTATGTCCCTCTGTAACTTCTGACATCCCTCCAGACTATCCACAACCCCACCAAACTTCGTGTCATCAGCAAACTTACCAACCCATCCCTCCACTTCCTCATCCAGGTCATTTATGAAAATGACAAACAGCAAGGGTCCCAGAACAGATCCCTGGGGCACACCACTGGTGACCGACCTCCATTTAGAAAAAAACCCATCTATCCCCACTCTCTGCCTCCTTTGGGCAAGCCAGTTCTGGATCCGCAGGGCAGCAGCACCTTGGATCCCATGCCCTCTCACTTTTTCTACAAGCCTTGCATGGGGAACCTTATCGAACGCCTTGCTAAAATCCATATAAACCACATCTACCGCTTTCCCTTCGTCAATATGTTTAGTCACATTTTCGAAGAACTCCACCAGGCTCATAAGGCATGATCCGCCTTTGACAAAGCCATGCTGAGTATTCTTGTGCATACGAATGTACATTGTGAAAAGTTGTGATCCCAGCACTGACCCCTGAGGCACACCACTAGTCACCGGCTGCCATCCTGAGAAAAACCTCTTAATCCCCACTCTCTGCCTTCTGCCAGTCAACCAATTCTCTATCCATGCCAAGATCTCACCCTTAACACCATGGGCACTTAACTTATTTAACAGTCTCCTATGCAGCACCTTGTCAAAGGCCTTCTGGAAATCTAAATAAATCACGTCCACTGGTTCTTCTTTATCGAACTTCCTTGTTACCTCCTCAAAGAACTCTAACAGATTTGTCAGACATGACCTCCCCTTGACAAAGCCATGCTGACTCAGTCCTACTTTATCATGAACTTCCAAGTACTCTGCGATCTCATTTTTAATAATGGACTCTGAAATCTTGCCAATGACCGAAGTCAGGCTAACCGGCCTATAATTTTCTGTCTGCTGCCTCCCTCCCTTCTTAAACAGCGGTGTTACATTCACTACTTTCCAGTCCTCTGGCACCCTCCCTGCCTCCAGTGATCCCTGAAAGATCACCACCAATGTCTTCACAATTTCTTCAGCTATCTCTTTTAGAACCCTAGGGTGTAGTCCACCTGGTCCAGGTGATTTATCCACCTTCGGATCTTTCAGTTTCCTCAGAACCTTCTCCTTAGTGATGGCCACTACACTCACCTGTGCCCCTGACTTTCCTGGAGCTCTGGCATCCTACTTGTGTCTTCCACCGTGAAGACTGATGCAAAGTAGCTATTCAGTTCCTCTGCCATTGCTTTGTTTCCAATTATTACTCCTCCAGCCTCATTTTCCAGTGGTCCAATGGCTATTTTTGCCTCTCTCTTACCTTTTATATATTGAAAAAAACTCTTCCTATCATCTTTTATCTTACTGACTAGCTTACACTCATATTTCATCTGCTCCCCCCTTACTGCTTTTTTGTTGTCCTCTGCTCACTTTTAAAGGCTTCCCAATCCTCTGGCTTCCCACTAATCCCCGCCACTTTGTATGTTTTTTTTTGCTTGTATGCTGTCCTTGAGTTCCTTCATCAGCCATGGATGCCTCGTCCTCCCCTTAGCATCTTTCCTTCTCCTTGGGATGAATTTCTGTTGTGCCTCCCAAATAACTCAAAATCCCTTGCCATTGCTGTTCCACTGTCCTCTCTGCTAGGCTCCCTTTGCAATCAACTCCGGCCAGCTCCTCCCTCATGTCTTTGTAGTTATCTTTATTGAATTGTAATACCCTTACATCTGTTCCAGCTTCTCCCTCTCAAGCTGCAGGATAAATTATGTCATATTGTGGTCACTGCTCTCTAAGGGTTCCTTCACCTTAAGTTCCCTCATCAAGTCTGCCTCATCTACACATCATCAAATCCAGAATTGCCTGTTCCCTAGTCAGCTCTGTCACAAGCTGCTCCAAAAAACCATCTATTAGACATTCCACAAATTCCTTTTCTTGGAATCCACTATCTACCTGATTTTCCCAGTCCACCTGCAGATTGAAGTCCCCCATGATTATTGTAATATTTCCTTTTTTATATGCCTTTTCTATCTCCTGATTTATTTTCTGCCCCACATCCTGACTACTGTTCGGAGGCCTGTACATAGCTCCCATCAGAGTCTTTTTATCTTTGCGATTCCTCAACTCTACCCACAGAGATTCTATGCCTTCTGACCCTATATCGCTTCTTGCTATCGATTTAACGTCATTCCTTACTAGCAATGCAACCCCGCCCCCTTTGCCCATCAGCCTGTCCTTTCGATAGGACACATATCCTTGGATATTTAGATCCCAGCCCTAATCCGCTTGCAGCCACTTAGAGTGTGCACTCACATATTTAAATTCGATAGGGCATCCTAATCTTTTATTTGGGCCAGCATGCTAGCATTCAAGTGGAATTGAAAACTATAGGTGCATTTAATTAGAATGGCCATGTAAATATTTTAATTCGAATGGGCAAGCTTCCTTACATTTTGTTGTGCTTTACATGACATTGTGGGTCAACCCGCAGCACGTGGATTGAATTGTTTCAAGAAGGCGGCTCACCACCACCTTCTCAAGGGCAACTAGGGGTGGGCAATAAATGCTGGCCAGCCAGTGACACCCATGTCCCATGACTGAATTTTTAAAAAACACGAAAGTAGTGAAAATCTGAAATTGCTTGTCTCAAAGAGTTATTGAAAGTTTCCAAGATTGATAGGGGCGGCACGGTAGCACAGTGGTTAGCACTGCTGCTTCACAGCTCCAGGGTCCCAGGTTCGATTCCCGGCTCGGGACACTGTCTGTGTGGAGTTTGCACATTCTCCTCGTGTCTGCGTGGGTTTCCTCCGGGTGCTCCGGTTTCCTCCCACAGTCCAAAGATGTGCGGGTTAGGTTGATTGGCCAGGTTAAAAATTGCTCCTTAGAGTCCTGAGATGCGTAGGTTAGAGGGATTAGCGGGTAAATAAGTGGGGGTAGGGCCTGGGTGGGATTGTGGTCGGTGCAGACTTGATGGGCCGACTGGCCTCCTTCTGCACTGTAGGGTTTCTCTGATTTCTATGATACTTGTAGTTTTATTTATGTCCAGTGAGAACATTAAAGGTTATGGATCTACTCGTATATAAGTTGAGGTACAGATGAACCATTGGGCAGGATTTTATGGCCTCGCTCGAGCGAGACCAGAAATTCCCACCCGAGGTCAACGGACATTTCCGTTGTCCGCCCTCCGCCCGCTCCGATTCCGTGGCGGGCGAGGCGTTAGAATTCCAGCGATTGTCTAATTGGATACAAGGAACAGGGTCAATGGGTGGCCTCCTTCTGCTCTTGCCACAATGGAGGATTGTTTCATGGCCAGAAGGCCACTGGGTGCTGCCCGTGAGTGCCAAATGTATGCCAGTATTTGACAACAATAACAAACAAATGAGAAAGAGTCATGCTCTCCTGCATAGGCTCCGTAAATATCTGCTTATTTTCGTGAAGAGATGTGGATTTTCAAAGCCAGCATTTATTGTTCATCCCTAATTGCCCCTGAACCGCTGCAGTCCCTCAGGAATAGGTACACCCACTGTGCTGTTGGGGTGGGAGTTTCAAGATTTTGACCGAGCCACAGTAAAGGAATGGTGACGTATTTCTAAGTCAGGACGGTGAGTCACTTGGAGGAGAACTTCCAGGTGGTTTTCCCATCTGTCTGCTGCCTTTGTCCTTCTAGATAGTAGCGGTCATGGGTTTGGAGAATGCAGCCTTAAGGATTCTTGGTGAGTTCCTGCAGTGCAACTTGTAGATGGTACACATTGCTGCCACTGTGCGTCGGTGGTGGAGGGATTGAATGTTTGCGGATAAATGCGGTGGGGTTGCTTCCTTCTCGATGATGTCTTAAGTGTTGCTGGAGCTGCACTCATCCAGACAAAGGGAGAGTATTGCATCACACTCCTGACCTGTGCATTGTATATGATGGACAGGCTTTGGGCAGTCAGAAAGTGAGTTACTCGCTGCTAGATTCTGAGCCTCTGACCTCCTCTTGTAGCCATAGTATTAATATGGCTTAGACCCATTCAGTTTCTGGTCAATGGAAACGCACAGAATGTTGGCCGAATTCAGTGATATTAATGCCATTGAATGTCCGATGGTTAGATTCCCTCCTTTTGGAGATGGTCATCGCCTGGCGCTCGTGTGACGTAAATATTACTTGTCACTTGTCAACCCAAGCCTGACTGTTGTCCAGGTCTTGCTAAAATTGAAAATGGACTGCTTCAGTATCTGAGGAGTGACGAATAGTGCTGAACATTGTGCGATCGAATAGGCCCACTGCTGACCTTGTGATTGAGGGAAGGTCACTGATGAAGCAACTAAAGAAGATTGGGCCCAGGACATCACCCTGAAATAGCCATAGAAAATAGGAAGTTACGATAGAGAAAAGTAGGAATAAAACAAAAATTCCATCATTGGTTTAGTGCATTATCAAATTTACCACTTTATTTGCAGGGTATAATCGGTTACTGGAGTTCAAAAAGAATGATGGCTCGTACGGAGCGTGGTTAAATCGCCCGAGTAGCATATGGTGCGTTTGACATGTTTCTTATTTATTTTGCTAAACTAATGTAATTGTCTCCAATATTCATTGTCCTCACAGTCTGAAATTCAGTACAGCTGACTTGAGAAATCTGCAGTCAGGTAATGACCGCTAGTCTTGCGCTAATATCCAAAACATTTTTTTTAAACGATGTGTTGGGATTGGAATTGTATTATCATGGGCTTAGACTGACTCACATCCATTCAAGCTTAAATGAATTCACATCAGCCTATGAATCTAATATGTTGCTGTGGGTCTGGAGTCACATGTAGGCCAGAGTGGGTAAGGACGGCAAATTTACTTCCCTCAAGGACATTAGTGAGCCAGATGGGTTTTTTGGGGCGGCACGGTGACACTGTGGTTAGCACCGCTGCCTCACAGCTCCAGGGACCCGGGTTCAATTCCAGCTTCAGGTCACTGTGTGGAGTTTGCACTTCCTCCCCGTGTCTGCATGGGTTTCTTCCGGGTGCTCTGGTTTCCTCCCACACTCCAAAGATGTGCAGGTTAGGTTGATTGGCCATGCTAAATTGACTCTAATGTCAGGGGGATTAGCAGGGTAAATGTGTGGGGGTTAGGGGAATAGGGCCTTCTGGGATTGTGGTCGGTATAGACTCGATGGGCCGAATGGCCTCCTTCTGTACTGTCGGGACTCTAGAACAAAGAAAATTACAGCACAGGAACAGGCCCTTCGGCCCTCCAAGCCTGCACCGACCATGCTGCCTGACTTAACTAAAACCCCCTACCCTTCCAGGAACCATATCCCTCTATTCCCATCCTATTCATGTATTTGCCAAGACGCTCCTTAAAAGTCACTACCGTATCCGCTTCCATTACCTCCCCCAGCAACGAGTTCCAGGCACTCGCCACCCTCTATAAAAAATCTGCCTCGTACATCTCCTTTAAACCTTGCCCCTCACACCTTAAACCTGTGCCCCAGAGTAATTGACTCTTCCACCCTTATAATAGAACCATAGAAACGTAAGCAATGAGTAAGGAGGGCTAAAAGGGGTCACGAAGGCATGCTTGCCTTCATCGGCCGGGGCATTGAGTTTAAAAATTGGCAAGTCATTTTGCAGCTTTAGAGAACCTTAGTTAGACCGCACTTGGAATATAGTGTTCAATTCTGGTCGCCACACTACCAGAAGAATGTGGAGGCTTTGGAGAGGGTACAAAAAAGATTTACCAGCATGTTGCCTGGTATGGTGGGCATCAACTATGAGGAGAGGTTGGAGAAACTTTGTTTGTTCTCACTGGAACGACGGAGGTTGAGGGGCGACCTGATAGAAGTCTACAAGAATATGAGAGGCATGGACAGAGTGGAAAGTCAGAAGCTTTTTCCCAGAGTGGAAGAGTCAATTACTCTGGGGCACAGGTTTAAGGTGCGAGGGGCAAGGACTGTGGAAGGAATCCGGAGCACGCAAAGGAAACCCACGCAGACACGGGGGGAAAGTGCAGACTCCGCACAGACAGCGACCCGAGGCCGGAATTGAACTGAGGTCCCTGGCACAGTGCTAAACAGTTTGCCACCGTGCTGCCCCGACAATGTTGTCGGAGTTCCACTCAAGTGGAGAGTATTCCATCACACGCCTGACTTCTGCCTCGGAGAGGGTGGGAAGAGAGGGCTGAGTAACTCGCAACAGAATTCCCAGTCTCTTGTAGCTACAGCAGAAGAAGGCCATTCGGCCCATCGAGTCTGCACCGACCACAATCCCACCCAGGGTCTATTTCTGTACCCCCACATATTTATCGTGCTAATCCCCTGACACCAACGTCAATTTAGCATGATGTGGAAAATTTAGCATGGCCAGTCCACCTCACCCGTACGTTTTTGGACTGTGGGAGGAAACCGGAGCACCCGGAGGAAACCCACACAGACACGGGGAGAATGTGCAAACTCCACACAGTCATCCAAGGCAAGAATTGAACGTTGGTCCCAGGCGCTGTGAGGCAGCAGTGCTAACCACTGTGCCACCCTATAAATCAGTGATGTTTTGAGGTTACAGGGTTATCACAGAATCCTGCAGTGCAGCAGGAGGCCATTTGCCCATCGGGTCTGCACCGACCACAATCCCACCCAGGTCTTATCCCCATAATCCCATGCATTGATCCTAGCTAATCCCCCTGACACTAAGGGGCAATTTAGCATGGCCTATCCACCTAACCTGCACATCTTTGGACTATGGGAGGAAATCGGAGCACCCGGAGGAAACTCTCACAGACACAGGGAGAATGTGCAAATTCCACACAAACTCGGGTCCCTGACACTGTGAGGCAGCAGTGCTAACCACTGTACCAGCAATATTGTGGTGACTGTAACTGTACAGGGTACTCCCACTGTGGTCGAAGTGGTATTTCATATAGTCTAGAATAACCTCCCTGCTTCAATACACTGCACTCCAACCTCTATCCCTTTATGTCTTTTAGACCATCTTACCACCTGTCCAGCTACCTTCAGTATTCTGTGGACATGAACCTTTTTTCTGCTCCACTGTTCAGAATCCAGCCATTCTCTGCATATCCCTTTGCCTCTTTTGTCCTTCCCAAATTCATTAACCCACACTTTTCCTGATCGTATTCCATTTGAATTTTTTCTACCTATCCGACTAGTCCATTTGTTCCACCTGGAATCTATAGATTTCTTCCTTACTATCAGCCAGAGGGCCAATTTGTTTGCATATATCAAATTAGCAGAAATGAATACATGAACAGCTGAACTATGAAAAGATTTACTTGGATGGTTTGAGTTATAAAGAGAGGCTGGATAGACTGGGACTTAAGCGTAGGAGGCTAAGGGGTGATCTTATAGAGGTCTATAAAATAATGAGGGGCATAGATCAGCTAGATAGTCAATATCTTTTCCCAAAGGTAGGGGAGTCTAAAACTAGAGGGCATAGGTTTAAGGTGAGAGGGGAGAGATACAAAAGGGTCCAGAGGGGCAATTTTTTTCACTCCGAGGGTGGTGAGTGTCTGGAACAAGCTGTCAGTGGTAGTAGTAGAGGTGGGTACAATTAAAAAGCATTTAGACAGTTACATGGGTAAGATGGATATAGAGGGATATGGGCCAAATGTGGGCAATTGGTACTAGCTTAGAGGTTTAAAAAAAGGGCAGCATGGACAAGTTGGACTGAAGTAAACCTCTATGACTCTATCACTCTATGATTCTATGGGCAGTAGTAGGTACCTAGCACCCTTGATCTTGCCCTGCCATTTGATAACAAGGCTGATCTGATTGTGCCCTTTGCTTTCCTGTACAACTCCTTGAGACTTTGCTCCCTTAACAGTCAAGAATCTATCTAATGCGGCCTCAAAAATATTCCATGAACCTGCCTCCACTGCTCTCTGGGTGATACGATTACACAGACGAACGAGCCTTTGAGAGAAAAGAAACATTCTCCGCATCTCACTCTTAAATACATGACCCACTTTTTTACTTCGGGGCTGGAAGATTTGATGTTTTCCCAATGGCTGCCGCAATGGAAAACACGGCATGTTCCAAGTCCCACCACGGCACCTTTAGGCCAGTATTCTCCGGTCGCGTACACCCCGCTGCCAGCCAGAACCGAGAATTTAACGCTCGGCTAAGTCTCCGTTCACCGCAGCGGGACTGGAGAATCCCAGCTGCAAGCCAAGTCAGAGATAGTCTCAAAATGGGAGAATTCCGCCCACTACTTATCAATCTGATGGGACAATCTGGTGAATCTTGGAAAATCGAAACCAATGCATCTGTTATCTCAGCAAGCATTTCTTTCAAGACCCTCGGATGAACTCCATCAGGACCTGGGGGACTTGTCAGCCATTAGGGTCATGGAGTCATACAGTGCAGAAAGAGCACTTTGGTCCATCGAGTCTGCACTGACAATAGTTCTAATAATTTAATAACGGTGATTGTAATTCCTATAGCGTTCTCCTTCTCTTTCAGCTATTCATTTCCAATTAGTTCTAGGATGTTATTTATGTCTTCTCTTGTACAAATAATCTGTTCAGTTCAGTTACCACTTCCTTTTTTGTCCATTATTAATTCCCCAAATTCACTTTAGAGGATTCACTGTAATTACTCTCCAAACCAGTAGAAACTCTTACCACTTGTTTATATATTTCGAGCGAGCTTTCTCTCATGCTCTAAATTCTCCCTCCTCTAATTTTGTCTTCCGTTGCCCTTTTCAATACATGGTTTTGTCCTGCCTCTAATCTTTGCAGAATTGTACGTCTTTCCCTATAATGTTTAAAATTCTGCATTTGTAAAAAAAATTGAATGGTTTGGCACACTCACTCATTTCCGATGTCTTCTCGATATATTTATTGTTTCACATTCCAGGTTAACCGCATTTATTGTCAAGATACTCTCGATGGCTCAGACTCAGATTAACGTGAACCCGGAGCACATTCAACAATCTGCCTTGTATTTGGTTAAAAAACAGAGTGCCACTGGATATTTTATTGATCCTAACCCAGTGATACACCGAGAAATGCAGGTTAGAAAACGTTTAAATTCATGTTTATCTATCGTCTTCCTGAGCTGCCTTAGAGCCTTGGTATTTTTCTCCCCTGCCTTCAATGAAGTGTGGGGTGTGGGACGGCATGGTGGCACAGTGGATAGCCATGATGTGGAGATGCCGGCGTTGGACTGGGATGGGCATACAAAGAACAAAGAACAATACAGCACAGGAACAGGCCCTTCGGCCCTCCAAGCCCGCGCCGCTCCCTGGTCCAAACTAGACCATTCTTTTGTATCCCTCCATTCCCACTCCGTTCATATGGCTGTCTAGATAAGTCTTAAACGTTCCCAGTGTGTCCGCCTCCACCACCTTGCCTGGCAGCGCATTCCAGGCCCCCACCACCCTCTGTGTAAAATATGTCCTTCTGATATGTGTGTGAAACCTCCCCCCCTTCACCTTGAACCTATGACCCCTCGTGAACGTCACCACCGACCTGGGGAAAAGCTTCCCACCGTTTACCCTATCTATGCCTTTCAAAATTTTATACACCTCTATCAAGTCTCCCCTCATCCTCCGTCTTTCCAGGGAGAACAACCCCAGTTTACCCAATCTCTCCTCATAACTAAGCCCCTCCATACCAGGCAACATCCTGGCAAACCTCCTCTGTACTCTCTCCAAAGCCTCCACGTCCTTCTGGTAGTGTGGCGACCAGAACTGGACGCAGTATTCCAAATGCGGCCGAACCAACATTCTATACATCTGCAACATCAGACCCCAACTTTTATACTCTATGCCCCGTCCTATAAAGGCAAGCATGCTATATGCCTTCTTCACCACCTTCTCCACCTGTGACGTCACTTTCAAGGATCTGTGGACTTGCACACCCAGGTCCCTCTGCGTATCGACACCCTTTATGGTTCTGCCATTTATCGTATAGTTCCTCCCTACATTATTTCTACCAAAATGCATCACTTCGCATTTATCAGGATTGAACTCCATCTGCCATTTCTTTGCCCAAATTTCCAGCCTATCTATATCCTTCTGTAGCTTCTGACAATGCTCCTCACTATCTGCAAGTCCTGCCAATTTTGTGTCGTCCGCAAACTTACTGATCACCCCAGTTACACCTTCTTCCAGATCGTTTATATAAATCACAAACATCAGAGGTCCCAATACAGAGCCCTGCGGAACACCACTAGTCACAGGCCTCCAGCCGGAAAAAGACCCTTCCACTACCACCCTCTGTCTTCTGTGACCAAGCCAGTTCTCCACCCATCTAGCCACCTCCCCCTTTATCCCATGAGATCCAACCTTTTTCACCAGCCTACCATGAGGGACTTTGTCAAACGCTTTACTAAAGTCCATATAGACGACATCCACGGCCCTTCCCTCGTCAACCATTTTGGTCACTTCTTCAAAAAACTCCACCAGGTTAGTGAGGCATGCCCCTCTCACAAAACCATGCTGACTATCGTTAATGAGTTTATTCCTTTCTAAATGCGCATACATCCTATCTCTAAGGATCTTCTCCAACAACTTCCCCACCACGGACGTCAAGCTCACCGGCCTATAATTACCTGGGTTATCCTTCCTACCCTTCTTAAATAACGGGACCACATTAGCTATCCTCCAATCCTCTTGGACCTCACCTGCGTCCAGTGACGAGACAAAGATTTGCGTCAGAGGCCCAGCGATTTCATCTCTCGTCTCCCTGAGCAGCCTTGGATAGATTCCATCAGGCCCTGGGGATTTGTCAGTCTTTATATTCTCTAACAAAGCTAACACTTCCTCCTTTGTAATGGAGATTTTCTCCAACGGTTCAACACTCCCCTCCGTGACACTCCCAGTCAACACATCCCTCTCCTTTGTGAATACTGACTCAAAAGATTCATTTAGGATCTCCCCTACTTCTTTGGGCTCCAAGCATAATTCCCCACTTTTGTCCCTGAGAGGTCCGATTTTTTTCCCTGACAACCCTTTTGTTCCTAACGTATGAATAAAATGCCTTGGGATTCTCCTTAATCCTGTCTGCCAAGAACATTTCGTGACCCCTTTTTGCTCTTCTAATTCCCCGTTTGAGTTCTTTAAGAAGTCTCACAACAGCTGGTTAAAGTCCAACAGGTTTATTTGGAATCACGAGTTTTCGGAGCGCTGCTTCACTCAACTGATGAAGGAGCAGTGCTCCAAAAGCTCGTGATTCCAAATAAACCTGTTAGACTTTAGCCTAGTGTTGTGAGACTTCTTACAGTGGTTAGCACTGCGGCCTCACAGCGCCGGAGACACAGATTCAATTCCGGCACTGGTGTCTGTCTTTGTGGAGTTTGCATGTTCTTCCCCATGTCTGCATGAGTTTTCTGTGGTTGCTCCGGTTTCCTCCCACAGTCCAAAGATATGCGGGTTAGGTGGATTGGCCATGACAACTTGACCCTCGTTGTGCCAAGATGTCTCAGTTAGATGGATTAGCCGGGGTAAATGTTTGGGGTTGCAGAGCTAGGATGGTGGCAAGGGCCTGGGCAAGGCACCCTGACAGAGAGTCGGTGCAAACCCAATGGGCCAAATGACCTCCTTCTGCACTGTTGGGACACTGAGTGAATTAAGATCGGTGGGACTGGAAGATCCCACCAGTGGCCATTGGCCAGCTGTCTCCTCCATGGGAAACTCTCTGCAGGGAGGCCAGAACATCCTGGTCTAAGGACATGTGGCAAGCTTTGGCCAGGAGCTAGCAAATAAAAATCATTTTGGACATAAAAGCCCACCCAAATTTGGGGGAGACATAGGTTGTACCATTCCTTTGAGCCTGCTGAACCAGTCAGTAAGATCACCCCAGCCCTGCCGCCCTACCCAATCCCTTCATTCCACTGGAGTTGAAAAAGTGTTAGCCTTGGATACACTCTTGCACTGAGCATTTCGCAGTTCTCTGGGATGGAGGAACATAGAAACTAGAAGCAGGGTGTAATGAGGCTTTGGAGGCAGAAGTCCCTTCACCAAAATCCCTTTATTTGCAAACTCTAACAGCAGTACACAGAGTGCGAGCTGTCAGCAGTCTATCTCCGGGGGTGTCAGAGGAACTGACACTCCAAGTACAAGGCAAAGACTCCCTGATTGGCCCATCAATTGGATCCTTAATCAGGAAGTTCATATTCCAATAGGCCAACTTCAATGGCCTGATTGAAGTCATTACACAGGAGTAGGCCATTCGGCCCTTCAAGCCTGCTCCGCCATTCATTTTGATCATGGCTAATTATCGAATTCAATATCTTGATCCCCCCTTCCCCCCATAGCTCAAGGTCCTTGAGCCCCTGGAGCTATATCTAATTTATTCTTGACATCAGACAACATTTTGGCCTCAACTACTTTCTGTGGTAGTGAATTCCACACTTTCACCACCCTCTGGGTGAAGAAATTTCTCCTCACCTCAGTTCTAAAGGCTTTACCCCTTATTCTCAAACTACAACCCCTCGTTCTGGACTCACCCACCATCGGAACATTCTTTCTGAATCTACCATGTCTAATCCTGTTCGAATTTTATAAGTTTCTATGAGATTCCTTCTCACTTTTCAAAACTCCAGCAAATATAATCCTTACCAATTTAATCTCTCCTCATATGTCAAACCTGCCACCCCAGGAATCTGCCTGGTAAACCTTCGCTATACTCCCTCTATAGCAAGGGCATCCTTACTCAGATAAAGACACCAAAATTGCATACAATACTCCAGGTGTGGCTTTAACAATGCCCTATACAATTGCAGCAAAACATCTATCCCTATGAACACAGAAGATTTCCAACCCTCTGGGTGAAGTAACTCTCAGCCCTAAATGTCCACTCCCAATCCTGAGGTTTTGAGCCTCAACCCTCAGTGGGGAGATGGTTGGGAAGTGGTGATGTCCTTGAATTAATATTCTCAGGTTATGGGTTCAGATACCATGGCTGCATTGGGTTCAATTTAAATTCTATTCATAAAATCAGAAATATAGTGGTGGGGAGAGGAAGAAAAGGCAATCTCACTAATATTGACCACAAAGTTATCAGAGATCGGTGGGGGAAAAATGTATAACTTACATAGATAGCTTTGAGGGAAATCCATTGAAGGGAGGCCACACCTAGAATATTGTGTGCAGTTTTGGTCTCCCTTTCTGAGGAAGGATGTTCTTGCTCCCGAGGAAGTGCAGTGAAGGTTTAGCAGGCTGATTCCGGGGATGGCGGGACTGATGTATGAGAAGAGATTGACTAGGTTAGGATTGTTTTTGGCTGGAGTTCAGACGAATGAGAGGGGATCTCTTAGAGACTTATAAAATTCTAACAGGACTAGACAGGGTAGATGCAGGAAGGATGTTCCTGATGGTCCAGAACCCGGGGTCACAGTCTGAGGATACAGGGAGACGGAGATGAGGAGACATTTTTTCACCCAAAGAGTGGTGAGCCTGTGGAATTCATTACCACGGGAAGTAGTTGATGCCAAAACATTGAATGTATTCAAGAGGTGGCTGGATATAGCACTTGAGGTGAATGGGATCAAAGGTTATGGGGAGAAAGCAGGATTAGGCTATTGAGTTGGACGATCAGCCATGATCGTGATGAATGGTGGAGAAGACTCGAAGGGCCAAATGGCCTCCTCCTGCTCCTATCTTCTATGTTTTTATCTATCTACTGTTAAACCCAGGCCAAAGACTCCAAAGTGTTTTGCAAAGTCAGGCTGTTTTCTAAATTTTACATTTGAATTTGATGTTAGGGTGAGCGTAAGGTGTTTCACTCCAGGTATGATTCAAGTGACCCACTAGGAAGCTTTTATCAAACAAAGTCTATTTAAGAACACAGTTAACAAAAATAATTAGTATAATTTTAATTTTTTACCAATTACAAGGATTAAACATGACACAGAATAACCCTTAGCAGCTAGCTATCTCTGTTGTTCCAAGTTAAAAACCATCCCACGGCCATACACCCTTCCTCAGACTTAGCACAAAACAGGTATGCCCACCTGATGCTGGAATTTCGGCTTTGTAACTCCGATGGACAGAAATCCAAGCCAGCTGTTTCCTGAGAAGGGTAGATCCTCAAAACAGCCAAAGTTCAAAGAGGTAAACTTCATCTCTGGCAGCTTACAGCACAGCAACATTTAAACAACATCAACTCCAACTCCAGAGAGAGGGAAACACATTGTTGACTCTCAGCTTGAAGCCACTTCTGAAAACGAAACTACAAACTGGAATGCTCTACGAAAAATAGCTGTCCCAAGCCACATAACCTAACCATTCAATTATCGCCAAATCAAACTCCACTCAGCACTCCCCAAAGGGCCATTTCAACCACTGAACACTGCATTAGTTCAGATTAAAATCAACAAGATAGCAATTTCACTGCCTCAGTAACAATAAAGGACACCTGGTACAGACCACATGGTGCCGACAAAACATCCTGTAGAGCAATATGATTAAAATACATTTCTTAAGGGCACAGTATCATCACACTACATATGTCTGTGTGGAGTTTGCACATTCTCCCTGTGCCTGTGTGGGTTTCCTCCGGTTGCTCCGGTTTCCTCTCACAGTCCAAAGATGTGCAGGTTAGGTGGATTGGCCATGCCAAATTGACCCTTGTGTCAGGGCTTTAGCAGGGTAAATATAAGGGTTTGCGGGAATAGGGCCTGGGTGGGATTGTGGTCGATGCAGACCCAATGGGCCGAATGGCCTTCTTCTGCACAGTAGGGATTCTATGGTTCAATGATTCTATGACTTGACCCTTACAGCAATGTGTTTGAGTCTTAGCTGTTCGTTGAAATGGCCTAGCAAGCCAGGCAGTCTAAGAGGTATTAGACTCATCCCTTGAAAATGGTCCCAGTCTCTTTCACCAGGGAAATCCGTGGCCCTGTCATGACCGCTAGAAAATTTATAAGTTTTAACATGATCACCACACACTCTTTGAAGGTCCGTCAAGAATAAGTCCATTTTACTCAAGCTTTCTCAAAAGGGCAACACTTTTAGCCAAGGCAGCCACCTTGAACAGGAAAGGGGAGCAAGTTCTTCTCTGCGAGGGTCAAAGGCGCACTGTCTCTCTCGGGTGGAAGACATTATCCGTGGCACACTGGTCATGTTGACTTCTCCCAAATAAAAGTGGGTTTGTCTCCTAAACTCATGACCTCTCTGTTGATCTTCCGATTCATTTATTTTTCAGGGTGGAATTGGTAGACACGAATCCAAAATATCCCTGACGGCCTTTGTTACCATCGCACTGTTTCACTCCTGGCCTTCCTTCCCATCGGAATCTGTGAAAAAGCAAGAAGTGGTAAGGTTCAATGCTACCTATTGAATGCGGACAACAATGTGTGGAGAGGTGTAACACGCTGTCATAACTTTCCTTCTCCCTCCCAGCAAATAAAAATTCCAGATTTAGGTTAAATTCCAACTCTGACTGGGACTCGGAACCGGAGGTAGCATTTCTGCTCGCTGTTCTAACTGCAAGTTTCCTTTCGGGTCATTGATTTTGAATCTTCAAATGGTCCCAGTGAACTACCTCACTATTTATGAAAGTTGTTATTTCTAATGTGCCCGGTTAGAGGATTCTACCACCATTCTAGCATTCGCCATTGTTAGGAGATATCATGGAATCGTACAGTGTAGAAGGAGGCCATTTGGCCCATCGAGTCTGCACCGACCACACCACCCAGGCTCTATCCCCATAGCCCCCTGCATTTACCCGAGCTAGTCCCCCAACACTAAGGGGCAATTAGCACGGCCAATCCACCTAACCCACACATCTTTGGACTGGGCTAGGAAACCGGAACTCTCGGAGGAACCCACACAGACATGGGGAGAACGTGCAAACTCCAGTCTGACAGTGACCCTGGCGCTGTGAAGCAGCAGTGCTGACCACTGTGCCACCGTGCCGACGTATGTGTCGATGTATTTCTCTATTTAAATGCACAACCACACAAAACTATGAATAGTGGATGATCCATCTCGACCTCCTCCAGAGATCCCAGCATCACAGATGCCAATCTTCAGCCAATTCGATTCACTCTATGTGATATCAACAAATGGCTGAAGGCATTTGATACTGCAAAACCCATGGACCCGATCAATATCCTAGCAATGACACTGAAGACTTGTGCTCCTGAACTTGTCACCTCCCTCGCCAAGCTGTCAAATGGCCTCTTTCTGTACTGTATGGATTCTATGTATCAAGTCACAGTGATGGCTTAGGTTTGGCAAAATAGACTTTAACAATTATCGCACCATTTCTTCCGATAAGGTCTAGGCTAGAAGTTTTCCCGTTTTTTTTGCACTTTTCTCAACAAGTGCAAGGCAACGTGCATAATCCATGTATATAACAGTTGTGATCCTTGTCTCGCACGTTGTCACTCGTGGGTTGTGTATGTGTAAACACGGCTGAATGCAGTAAAGTCACATGTATAGAGCCCGAATCTACAATGTGTCACTGTTAATCTTTCTGCATCGTTGCAAATGCTTCTCGTGCAATGCCTGTGAGAGAGGGTGATCCGAGTATGCCCCGAGATAAAAGTGTATAACACTGACTGGCGAGGGAAATTTCCCTGAAATGGCAGCAGTCTGTTCTTCCCATAATCTCTTCTGCTTGCCGCAAATTCAAAAGCAGCAGTGTCACAGCTGGAGAGGGACAGAGGAGTTCTGACTGAGATCCCGCTAATATCCCGCCACATCCCACAATTGCGCCACATTATCGGAAGGATGTGATTGCACTGTAGGGGGTGCAGAGGAGATTCACCAGGGTGCTGACTGGGATGGAGCATTCAAGTTATGAAGAGAGGGTATAGGTTTGGGTGGTTTCCCTTGGAGCAGAGAAGACTGAGGGGCGACCTGACCAAGGTGTACAAGATTATGAGGAACGTGGACGGAGTGGATAAAGAGCAGCTGTTCCCCTTCATTGAAGGGTCAGTCATGAGGGGACATAGGTTCAAGGTGAGGGGCACGAGGTTTAGGGGGGATGGGAGGAAAAACTTTTACCCAGAGGGTGGGGATGGTCTGGAATGTGCTGCCAGGGAGGGTGGTGGAGGCGGGATGTCTCACATCCTTTAAAAAGTACCTGGATGTGAACTTGGCACGTCATAACATTCAGGGCTATGGGCCAAGTGCTGCAGATGGGATGAGGTGGGAGTTCAGGTGTTTCTAATGTGTCATTGTGGACTGGATGGGCCGAAAGGCCTCTTCTGCGCTGTATGTTTCTATGATTCGATGATGGGCGGCACAGTGGCACAGTGGTTATCACTGCTGCAAGGACTTGGGTTTGATTCCCGGCTTGGGCCACTGTTTGTATAGAGTTTGCACATTCTCCCCGTGTCTGCGTGGGTTTCCTCCGGGTGCTCCGGTTTCCTCCCACAGTCGAAAGATATGTGGGTTAGGTGGATTGGCCATGCTAAATTGCCCCTTGGTGACCCAGGATGTGTAGGTTAGAGGGATTAACCATGGTAAATATGTGGGGTCGTGGGGATAGGGCCTGGGGTGGGATTGTTGCCGGTGCAAACTCAATGGGCCAAATGGCCTCCTTCTGCACTGGAGGATTTCCATGATTCTATGATCCTCAAGTCCCATAAGATCTCCTGTGCCGTGGCCCTTTGTAACAATAGACTATTGTACTAAATCAGAATATAACGAAAGCTTTGCAGCATGGGAAATGCTGCCAGGCTGCAGTTCAGAAGCGCAAGACAAAGGGAAGAATTGACTTTAACCATGTCTCAGGAAATTATACAAGAATGCTAAATCTCAGCTAAAGGGAAGCATCAGATGATGAGAGTTCTTATCCTTGCCTACTTCTGTTTTATTCCTCTGCATCAAACTTTTTGTTCTTTCAGGATGAATGCCTTGAAAGGGCACGCATGTTTCTTTCCAGAGAACTTGCCAATATTAGGCGACCTTATGTAATGGCTATCACCGCATATGCCTTCGCTTTGCTGGACCCTGACAGCTCAGAGGCACACTTGGCTGATGACAAACTGAAACAAATGGGAGCTTATGATAAAGGTAAACTTTATACTATCCAATATGGTAATGAAACTAGCGGAGATATCGAGCATGGTGCATTAATGCATTTTGCTGCTCCAGATTTGTTCTAATTGCATTTGGATGGTGTGATTTAGTCATTTGCGACTCCATATCGTACATAATGTTAAGGCGATGAAGTCATATGAAGAAATCGTAAGAGAGTAAAAGTATATGTAGATGTGTCACGAAAGCAGAAAATGCCGGAAAGTCTCAGCAGGTCTGACAGCATCTGTGGAGAGAGTATAGAGCCAACGTTTCGAGTCTGGTTGACTCTGCATCAGTGCTCCACTGTGTCCATGTGCCCATTTGACATTGCTAGCATATTCACCAATGTTCCTCTGAAGGAAGTAAGAAGTCTCACAACACCAGGTTAAAGTCCAACAGGTTTATTTGGTTGCAAATACCATAAGCTTTCGGAGCGCTGCTCCTTCGTCAGATGGAGTGGAAATGTGCTCTCAAACAGTGCAAACAGACACAAAATCAAGTTGCAGAATACTGATTAGAATGTGAATCCTACAGCCAGCCAGGTCTTAAAGGTACAGACAATGTGGGTGGAGGGAGCATTCAACACAGGTTAAAGAGATGTGTATTGTCTCCAGACAGAACAGCTAGTGAGATTCTGCAAGCCCAGGAGGCAAGCTGTGGGGGTTACTGATAATGTGACATAAATCCAACATCCTGGTTTAGGCCGTCCTCATGTGTGTGGAACTTGGCTATCAGTTTCTGCTCAGCGACTCTGCGCTGTCGTGTGTCGTGAAGGCCGCCTTGGAGAACGCTTACCTGAAGATCCAAGGCTGAATGCCCGTGACTGCTGAAGTGCTCCCTCACAGGAAGAGAACAGTCTTGTTCTCTTGTCCACTGAAGGAACCCAGAGATATTTCTACTGTAGCACTATATTGTGGCTATCTAGACCTACAATCATTGCGTGACTCAATATCCATTGATCTTCTGATCTCAGCAACTCCATGCAGTTGCGTTCGACTGTAACGACACCATGTTTACCCAAATAGATTGTGCTGACTTAGGATCTCACTTGAAGCTGAGCTCTTGCAACAGGAGAAATGATGGAATGACCTCTCTGACAGTGTGGGGTGCACAGTATACTCCCAGCAGTGTGGTTTCCCCTCTTTCGTTCCTCGTTTGACTAATTATTATTCCAATGCATCCTTGCACGGTGGCACAGTGGTTAGGGTGGCACAGTGGTTAGCTCTGCTGCCTCACAGCGCTAGGGACCCAGGATCGATTCCCAACTTGGGTCACTGTCTATGTGGAGTTTGCACATTCTCCCCGTGTCTGCGTGGGTTTCCTCCGGGTGCTCCAGTTTCCTCCTACAATCCAAAGATGTGCGAGTTAGGTTGATTGGCCGTGCTAAATTGCCCCTCAGTATCCCGGGATGTGTAGGTTACAGAGATTAGCGGGGTAAATGTGCAGGGTTGTGGGGATAGGGTCTGGGGTGCGATTGTGGTCAGTGCAGACTCAATGGGCCAAATGGCCTCCTTCTGCACTGTCGGGATTCTATGATTGCTATTGCAATTGTTTCCATTTATTAACAAAGATTGTGACCCCCACCTCAGCCCCCAACCTATTTTCAACCTCTGTTCTATCCCTTCTGAAAATCATACACTTATAAATGTTAAGATACTATTGTTGTTTTGCTTTATGTAGTACTTGAGTGATACTTATATGTTTCGAAGTATTCATCTGTGCCATCAGCTCATCTATCACATTCACGAGACTATTGACGTTGAAGTATCCACACGAAACACAGCAAAATTCTTTTGTTACCTATTTTCTAATCTTTGTTCTCTTGACCATCCATTGCTAGTAATAAATATTCTGCCTTCCATTTCCAGCTTTACATCTATCCCTCTGAACTTTCCCCTCAATTTCCATGATCCTGCTAAGCTAGTTTGAACCATCCAAATTAGTGTGAGTAAATATCCATGCCTTTATATTCATCCCAGCCCTGTTGGGGTGCAAACTAGCAAGGCCCCATCTCAACCAACACCAGGCCAAATGCGCCAAGAATCTACAGTGTTCCCTCCTGTATTACCACCTCAGTGACAGATTCCATTGCACGATTCTCCTATTTCTGTACTCACTGCCTTGTAGTACGAGTAGTAATCTTGTCCTCGAGATCCTTCAGCTAACAAGACTTCCCGTCGCAGTCCCGAATTAGAGAAGTGTCCTGGAGTTCCCACGCATAACAGGATGTACATTGGAGGGGCTGCAGTGCCCTTCCGTACCACTATTTAAATTACCAGAAATAAAACGTACATGTTTTCCCTGATGTAGACAAAACACACCAGCTACTCAGCAATCGGTTCTTTCCCTTATGTGGCCATCCTTTTAGGGGTTTTAACCTCTCTCATTGAAAATCTCACCCACTTAGCTTTGGGTTATTCGATGGATAGCATCCCTGCCATAGATTAGATAGAGAGACATTGATAAATGAGTTCCTGCCTGTAATTCAGTTCCATGATTTGCAAAATGAATTTGAGTTGTTTTACATATACCCATTGTCTATCACGCCCACTGTAATTCAAGTACCTTGTTCTTTATCCCAAAACCTGATTCATTCCTGCATTGCTCGCTTGAGACATAATTATTTCAGGGGCATCAGAGTTATGATTGGTGACGCAAACCCATCTAGGTTTATTTGTAATTGAGAATGTGCATCCTCCTTTGTAATATTTACAGATAAAACATGAGAACCACTATTTCCCAATCCTGGCCTTTTTTGCACACCTTCCAGTTCCTTTGCCTTGCAATTACTGCGCAAGCCTTTAGGTGCTTGAGCATTAAGCTCTGGAAATCACTCAAATTCAGCTCCACCTTTGTGGAGGGCGTAGAAGGTCTGCAGAGAGATTTGGACAGGCTGAGTGAGTGGCCGAGGATCTGGCAGATGGAGTATAACGTTGACAAATGCGAGGTTATTCACTTTGGAGGAAATAATAGCAAATTAGATTATTATCTCAATGGAAAAAAAATTACAACATGCTGCTGTGCAGAGGGACCTGGGGGTCCTTGTGCATGAGACGCAAAAACCCAGTCTGCAGGTGCAACAGGTGATCAAGAAGGCAAATGGGATGTTGGCCTATATCGCAAGGGGGACAGAATATAAAAGCAGAGATGTCTTGCTGCATCTGTACAGGGCATTGGTGAGGCCGCAGCTGGAATACTGTGTGCAGGGGGCGGCGGCGGCAGGGGGGGGGGGGGGGGGGGTGGGGGGGGTAAAGGCCAGAAAATCCAGCCATCCAAAAATGTACTGCTGTAAACATTGCAACACTTGAGTTTGTTCTTGTCACTCTGAGACTATTTGGAGCTCACCCACATTCTCATTGCTGGTTTGTGTTTGGAACATAAAATAGCAAATGATACTCGTCATTGGAAAGCTGATGAAAAATTGCTGCACGTTGAAGAAGCCCAACAATGGAAAGTACCTCCAGCATCGGCCATCACGGTGGAGGCCACTTCATATGCCTTGCTCCAAGCTGTGGCCATGAACAATCTCCACTATGCGAACGCTATTGTCAAATGGTTAACTGAGCAAAGGAACTATGGCGGAGGATTCCGCTCAACCCAGGTACATTTTCATCAACTGTAGCATTTTTATTGAATCCTGACAGTGCAGAAGGCGACCATTCGGCCCATCGAGCCTGCACCAACAACAATCCCACTCAAGCCCGATCCCCGTAACCTCACGTATTTACCCTCACTAACCCCTCTGACACTAAGAGGCCAATTCACCTAACTTACACATCTTGGGACACTAAGGGGCAATTTAGCATGGCCAATTCACCTAACCTACACATCTCGGGACACTAAGGGGCAATTTTGCATGGCCAATTTACCTAAACCGCACAGCTTTGGAGTGTGGGAGGAAACTGGAACACCCAGAGGAAACACACGCAGACATGGGGAGAATGTACATACTCCACGCAGACAGTCACCCAAGGCCAGAATTTTGTTTGCATTTGATGAAAAATAAGCACGAGGTTTACACGCAAAATTTTGCTTTCTTGCTTTCCCCTCCCAATATCAGTCCAGCTTCGTTTTTATTCATTCACGGGCATGGCTCGCAAGACCTGCATTTAGAGCCATAGAGGAATATAGCATGGAAACAGGCCCTTCAGCTCAAATGGTCCATGCCGACCATGGTGCCCTCCCAGTTAGTCCCAATTGCCCATGTTTGGCTCATATCCCTCTAATCCTTTTCCATCCATGTACCTATTACCCATCCCTCATTCCCCTTCAGCTGTGTGGCTTGCTAGGTTCCATCAGAGAGTGACGCACTGGCACAGTGGTTAGCACTGCTGCCTCACAGCGCCAGGGAGCTGGGTTCAATTCCGGCCTTGGGTGGAGTTTGCACAGTTCTCCCCGTGTCTGCATGGGTTTCCTCCAGGTGCTCCAGTTTCCTCCCAAAGTCCAAAGATGTGCAGGTTTGATTGGCCATGATAAAAGTGCAGGGTTACGGGGGATGGGGCACCTAAGGTAGGGTGCCATTTCAGAGGGTCGGAGGGCCGAATGGTCTCCCTTTGCATGGTAGGGATTCTATGTTAAGACGCATCACAGTACTTTAGATCTGGAGTCACACATGAGACCGGGTAAAACTGGTCATTTTATCGACAGGATAATTAGTGAACCAGATTGGCTTTTTAAATTACACCATTTAGAACTTGCTCCACCCTTAACTGAATTTAAGTTCCACCAGCTGCTGTGTTGGGATTTGAAACCATTTCCTTAGAACATGTGGAGTTTGCACGCTCCCCCCGTGTCTGCATGGGTTTCCTCCGGGTGCTCCGGTTTCCGCCCAAACTCCAAATATATGCAGGTTAGGTGGATTGGCCACGCTAAATTGCCTCTTAGTCTGCAAAGACGTGTAGGTTAGGTGGATTAGCCATGATAAATGTGTGGGGTTACGAGGGTAGGGCAGGGAAGAGGACCCTGGTATGATACTCTATTACAGAGTCGGTGCAGGCTTGATGGGCCAAATGACCTCCTTCTGCACTGTAGGGATTCTATGATTCTATAACATTCGTTCTGGAGCTCTGGATTGCCAGCCCAGTGCTACTACCACTAGGCCAACATCTCAAGCAGCTTTATTCTCTTCTACCACGCCCGGTGAACTAGATTAAAATTTCTCCTGAATACCATTATTTTAACAGCACATCAGTCTGGTGCTGTTAACGTTACAGGCAGCACTTGGATATATATAAAGGATTTGATTTAGCGGGAGATCTCGGTGGAGGTTTGCCTGAATGAAGAGCCTGTACTCCAGGAGCCCTATAGGAGCTGGGCACCCACATTAAATGACAAATCCACCCTGTCCCTCGACCCACACTTACCCCCCACTCCTCCCCCCTTCCCCTGCCCTCCTCATCTTGTGTATTGTGTGCAGTTTTGGTCTCCTAGTCTGAGGAAGGACATTCTTGCCATTGAGGGAGTCCAGCAAAGGTTCACCAGACTGATTCCGGAATGGCAAGATTGACATATGAAGAAAGATTGGATTGACTGGGCTTGTACGCACTGGAATTTAGAAGAGAGAGGGGGGATCTCATAGAAACATATAAAATCCTGATGGGACAGGATAGGCTAGATGTGGGAAGAATGTTCCTGATGTTGGGGAATTAGGAGTCATAGTCTAAGGATAAGGGGTAAGCCATTCAGGACTGAGTTAAGGAAGAGCTTCTTTACTCAGAGTTGTGAACCTGTGGAGCGGCACGGTGGCACAGTGGTTAGCACTGCTGCCTCACAGTGCCAAGGACCCAGGTTCGATTCCCGGCTTGGGTCACTGTCTGTGCAGAGTCTGCATGTTCTCCCCGTGTCTGCGTGGGTTTCCTCCAGGTGCTCCGGTTTCCTCACACAGTCCGAAAGACGTGCGGGTTAGGTGCATTGACCATGCTAAATTCTCCCTCAGTGTACCCGAACAGGCGCTGGAGTGTGGCGACGCGGGGATTTTCACAGTGACTTCATTGCAGTGTTAATGTAAGCCGACTTGCGACACTAATAAGTAAATTTAGAAAATGATTGTATATCTACTTTCTGCCCACCATACAAACCCGAGCGGTCGTATCATTCAGTCAGCATGTCTGGCCATCCATCAGTGTTGTGGAGATGCCGGCGTTGGACTGGGGTGAACACAGTATGAGTTTTAACAACACCAGGTTA
Organism: Mustelus asterias; assembly: GCF_964213995.1. Taxonomy (NCBI): domain Eukaryota; kingdom Metazoa; phylum Chordata; class Chondrichthyes; order Carcharhiniformes; family Triakidae; genus Mustelus; species Mustelus asterias. The sequence goes on along the minus strand of NC_135808.1, from coordinate 20,259,378 downwards.
AAGTCCAACAGGTTTATTTGGTAGCAAATACCATTAGCTTTCGGAGCGCTGCTCCTTCGTCAGATGGAGTGGAAATGTCACTACATTTCCACTCCATCTGACAAAGTGTAGTGACATTTCCACTCCATCTGACGAAGGAGCAGCGCTCCGAAAGCTAATGGTATTTACTACCAAATAAACCTGTTGGACTTTAACCTGGTGTTGTTAAAACTCATACTGTGTTCATCCATCAGTGACTAGTGAATATATTTCAATCTGACCCCATCTTTTTTAATTTGTTGATCAGGACACAGTGGTTGCCTTGGAAGCTCTGTCAGAATATTGCATCGCAACCTCTCAGCGTGAGGAAGTCGATATTCAGTTTGTATTCAGCAGCCCTAGTCGAAGCGGCAAGGAGAAACTTCATCTGAATCAGAACAACGCCTTCATACAGGATGAGCTCAAGGTAAGAATTGAATTTAGAGGCAGTTATATCTCTGTGGATTTTCCGGATCAATCTGCGGCATGTTTGTGGCGGCAGGTACGGCTTTCCCCAGTGCCGCGGGGCTGGATCTTCCAGTCCTGCAGAAATCTATGGCATTTTGGCTGTGACTCGCCTGTCCAGCCACAGTGACAAGTTGAGGGCCGGGGGGGGTGGGGGGGGGGGTGGGGCGGGGGGGAGGAGAGATCCGGGAGATCCTGCCGGTGGGAAGGGCTGAAAAATTCCATCCATGGGGAGACATGGTCTGATCTTACAGAATAGGACGGCGCATTCATCTACAGAATGTGATCACTCTGGGAACAGTCAATGAAATGGGCTTTCTGAAACTAGTTTATAATTTGCGGGCACAATTCTTCTCTTGAGAGATTAATGTTGGAAGGGATTATGCAATCCGTTGCTGATCTGGGGAGGATTTTCAGGGGCGGAGTTCATTATAGAATCCCTACGGAGCAGAAGGAGGCCATTTGGCCCATCGGGTCTGTGCCAACAACAATCCCACCCAGGCTCCACCGCCGAAACTCCACATATTTACCCTGCTAATCCCTCCAACATACAGGGACACTAAGGGGCAATTTAGCATGGCCAATCCACTTAACCCACATACCTTTTGACTGTGGGAGGAAACCGGAGCACCCGGAGGAAACCCACACAGACACGGGGAGAATGTGCAAACTCTACACAAACAGTGACCCAAGATGGGAATTGAACCTGGGTCCCTGGAGCTGTGAGGCAGTAGTGCTAACCACTACGCCACCATGCTGAACCAGCTGGGGGGGAAAGGAGAGGGTCTTATCTGGAAATTCGCAAACCGGAAAGCAGGGGGTCTAACACACATGGGGTCCTGTAATAAAAGCAAATTACTGAGGATGCTGGAATCTGAAACCTAAAGAGAAAATGCTGAAAAATCTCAGCAGGTCTGGCAGCATCTGTAAGGAGAGAAAAGAGCTCACGTTTCGAGTCCAGATGACCCTTTGTCAAAGCTAAAAGGCAGAGAAAGTGGGAGATAATTATATTGCAGGGTGAGGCTTGGCAAAGGGTCATCTGGACTCGAAACGTCAGGTCCTGTAATACGCTGGGTTAAATTGGACATGGGCGGAGGGTCAAAGCAGACAGAAGCCCCATCCCCGCACATCCTTGTAGGACATGCCTGAAATCCAGTGCGATTGAAGTGAATAGGGTGGGATATTGGGCGGGACATGTTAATATGTACTGGATGCGATATTGTCCACTTTGTCTCCCTGCCTGTGTCCAATTGGACACCCATGGTTCTTTAAGTCAGTGCCACTGGGGACAGTCCTGAACCCGGGGCCCAGAAAACACTGAAGGAATTGGATGGTTTGCAAGGTCAGTGACGGTGAGGAGCGATGCACAAATCCCTTCAGAGAACGATATTCAAAGACCTGACATGTGAATGCTACAGAAGATCCTGGCCCATAACACGAAGCTTGTTTCTGTCTCCTCTTAGTTCCCCCTCGGAGAAAGCATCAACATCGAGTTGTCAGGCACAGGGAACGGAACCCTCACAGTGAGTAAATAGTTTTGGTTAAGCAAGTAAAGATGTGAACAGAAGGATACAGAAAACAGGAGCAGGAGTAAGCCATTTGATCCTTCCAACCTGTCCCTCTCACCCACACTCCTCTGCCCTGCCGCCCCCTCCACCCCCACATTTTGAGTATTGTGTGCAGTTTTGGTCTCCTAGTCTGAGAAAGGACATTCTTGCTATTGAGGGTGTCCAGTGGAGGTTCACCAGACTGATTCCTGGAATGGCAGGATTGACATATAAAGAAAGGTTGGATCGACTGGGCTTGTACTCACTGGAATTTATAAGAGTGAGAGGGGATCTCATAGAAACATATAAAATCCCAATGGGACCGGACAAGCTAGACGCGGGAACAATGTTCCCGATGTTGGGGAGGTCCAGAACTAGGGGTCACAGTTTGGTAATAAGGGGTAAGCCATTCCTCATCCACTGAGATGAAGAAGAGAATCTTCACTCAAAGAGTTGTGAACCTGAGGAATTCTCTACCACGGAAAGCTGTTTGGGCCAGTTCCTTAGATATATTTAAGAGGGAGCTGGACGTGACCTTTGCGGCAAAAGGGATCAGGGGTATGGAGAGAAAGTGGGAGTGGGATACCGAAAGTGCATGATCAACCATGATCATATTGAATGGTGGTGCAGGCTCGAAGGGCCGAATGGCTTACTCTTGTACCTAGTTTCTGTATTTCTATGTTTCACCTCCTGCCCCCACTGATTCAATAAGATCGTTGCTGCAAAAGAATGAACATTTTACATCTTCTATCTCCCACCGCACTCCAAGAGATTTATTGGCATTGGAGATGCATTGCTAATCTTGTGGATGGGTTGAGGAACTGGATCACAATGCCTTGGGGACATGGCAAACACTGCAGGATAACTCCCCGCCCTCTTAATATTCTCTGCAACTCTTCATATGTACCAATAGAGCTGATGGACCAGAAGATTTCTATATTTCATCTACAAACTTTTTTTGATAATGTCTCCAAGTGCCCAGTGAACGTATCCTTGCTGTGTAAGAAATCCCAGTTTCTTGGGAAAGTAAGAACAAAAATCACTGTTGCTCACACCCATTGCAAAACTCTTGATCATCGAGTTCTTGTATTTTAATCAGGATTTTCTTTTCCCGTAAAAATTGCAGTTTCTGAAAACATACCACTGTCTGACGCAACCCAAGAACACCTGTGATTATTTCCGACTGGAAGTTACAGTTAAAGGAGAGGTGGAATATTCGGGTGAGTAGCGGTCGGCACCACAATCTCACTGAATCATGGAATCTCAGAAACTTCATGGGTTACCAGCTGGTCATTCGGCCCATCCTCGTTCTGTCAGAGGATAAAAGCAAATTACTGCGGATCTGAAACCAAAAGGGAAAATGCTGGAAAATCTCAGCAGGTCTGGCAGCGTCTGTAAGGAGAGAAAGGAGCTGACATTTCGAGTCCAGATGACCCCTTGAAAAAACTAAAAGGCATAGAAAGTGGGAGATATTGATACTGCAGGGAGAGGGAATGAAAGGTGAATCATAGCCACAGAAACCAGGGGAAAAGGCTGCTAATAGCTGTCCACAGAGAGAATAAAGGGTGTGAATGGTCAAACGGCAGAGATGCTAAAATGAAGATATTGGGGAAATGGAGGGGGGAGGAAAATGGATGGGATAGAGGTAAGATTTAAAAAAGAGAAGCAAAGGGCGAGAAAGGGTAAGGGAAGGGGGATAAAGTAGGGGGAAAGCGTGGAAGAAAAATGAAGAAAGACAATCAAGAAATAAAAGGTGGAGAACAGTAAAAGAATAAAATAAAATAGAATGAAAACAAAAGGGTCGAGGTGGGGTAGAGCTAATCATCTGAAGTTGTTGAATTCGATGTTGAGACCGGAAGGCTGTAAAGTGCCTCGCCAGAAGACGAGATGCTGTTCCTCCAGTTTGTGTTGAGCTTCACTGGAACATTGCAGCAGGCCAAGGACAGACATGTGGGCCTGGGAGCAGGATCGTGTGTTAAAATGGCAAGCAACCGGAAGGTCAGGGTCCTGATTGCTCACAGACCGAAGGTGCTCAGCAAAGCGATCACCCAGTCTACACTTGGTTTCTGTCAGAGGCCAGGTCGGCATAGGTCCAGGTGCCACAGGGATTGGTGCTTGGTCCTCTGCTCTTTGTGATTTTTATTAATGACTTAGAGGAGGGGGCTGAAAGGTGGATCAGTAAATTTGCTGATGACACCAAGATTGGTGGAGTAGTGGATGAGGTGGAGGGCTGTTGTAGGCTGCAAAGAGACATAGATAGGATGCAAAGCTGGGCTGGAAAATGGCAAATGGAGTTTAACCCTGATAAATGTGAGGTGATTCATTTTGGTAGGACTAATTTAAATGTGGATTACAGGGTCAAAGGTAGGGTTCTGAAGACTGTGGAGGAACAGAGAGATCTTGGGGTCCATATCCACAGATCTCTAAAGGTTGCCACTCAAGTGGATAGAGCTGTGAAGAAGGCCTCATAGTGTGTTAGCTTTTATTAACAGGGGGTTGGAGTTTAAGAGCCGTGGGGTTATGCTGCAACTATACAGGACCTTGGTGAGACCACATTTGGAATATTGTGTGCAGTTCTGGTCAGCTCACTATAAGAAGGATGTGGAAGCGCTGGAAAGAGTGCAGAGGAGATTTACCAGGACGCTGCCTGGTTTGGAGGGTAGGTCTTATGAGGAAAGGTTGAGGGAGCGAGGGCTGTTCTCTCTGGAGCGGAGGAGGCTGAGGGGAGACTTAATAGAGGTTTATAAAATGATGAAGGGGATAGATAGAGTGAACGTTCAAAGACTATTTCCTCGGGTGGATGGAGCTATTACAAGGGGGCATAACTATAGGGTTCGTGGTGGGACATACAGGAAGGATATCAGAGGTAGGTTCTTTACGCAGAGAGTAGTTGGGGTGTGGAATGGACTGCCTGCAGTGATAGTGGAGTCAGACACTTAGGAACATTTAAGCGGTTATTGGATAGGCACATGGAGCACACCAGGATGGTAGGGAGTGGGATAGCTTGATCTTGGTTTCAGATAAAGCTCGGCACAACATCGTGGGCCGAAGGGCCTCTTCTGTGTTGTACTGTTCTATGTTCTATGTTCTAGATTGATCTATAATCCCGTAAGCTCCCCATTGTTGAAATTGCTGGGAAAGTAATTCACGGAATCACCCTGGGCTATCTTTTCGGATGGAGAGTGTTCCAGATTCCAGTAAATCACTGAGAACCCTTTTGCTAATAACCTGAAATCTGTCGATGGCCGGAATTTTCCAACCATTCACGCCAGCGAGAACGGAGAATTTGGCACTCAGCCAAATCTCCGTGCACTGCAGCGGGAATGGAGAATCCCCGCTGCAGCCGAAGTTGGAGGATCCTTGTTGATGCATTCACACTGGGGATTGGTTTGTCAGTGTGGACTCCGGGGAGGCGTTGGTGTAGTGGTATTGTCAGTGGGCTGGTAATCCAGAGATCCATGGTAATGCTCAGGGGGCACACAGCTTGGAGAGATTTCAATTCAATAAAAATCTGGAATTAAAAGTTGAATAGTGACCATGAACCCATTGTTGGAAAAGCCCATCTGGTTCAATAATTTCCTTTAGGGGAAATCTGCCATCCTTACTCGGTCTGACCTACATGTGACTCCAGATCCACAGCAATGTGGATGACTCTTAAATGCCCTCAGGGATGGGTGATAAATGATGTCCCAGCCAGCGACACCCACATCCCATGAACAAATAATAAAAAAGCTCCATCAAACCACAACGAGCATCGATTTAAATTAATGCATGATGTCTTAATCTTCTGCCAGAATCATAGAATTCTTACAGCAGGGAAGGAGGCCATTCGGCCCAACATGTCATGCTTTTCCCCATAACCCTGCACATTCTTCCTCTTCAAATCACAGTCTGACTCCCTTATGAATGCCTTGATGAAACCTGCCTCCGCTCTGTTCTCTCC